>NC_048926.1:39316584-39342493 GCF_011077185.1 Oxyura jamaicensis
TAATATCTATAGAGTTCATTTCTTTCTTCCTTCTTTTTTTTTTTTTTTAATCATACATTAATTTGTCATTATATACATGTACAGAAGAAAATATATTTTCAAAAAAAAAAAAAAAGAGAGAGATATCTAAAGCTTCTCATGGTATTTCCTCTTTTTCTCTCCCTTTTCCCTCCTTTTTTTTTTTTTTTTCCCCAATTATCTGTCCTTTCCCAAAATAATATGTTGGATATATTTCAGGTGTTTTATAAAGGAAATAATAAGAGCATAAGAAAAGGGGATAAAAGAAAATTAAGGAATGCCATTAAAAAAATCTTAGTAACTCTAGAATAAATATAAGCTTTAAAAATTGATACAGTTTTCAGAATATTCAAAAATTTGCATATGCATCCATGGATACAATGACCAGAAAGGGCAACTTTTCTGTGCAAGTAAACCGCGTTTAAAGTCAGCAAAACTTATTTATTTTTCTCTTTTTCAGAAGAACTATGCAGATAAATATTTAGATGTTATGCTAAAGATTAAATTAGGAGAAAATAATTTAATTTAAGCATGTAAACTTGACAGAAAAGACCTTTTCTTTCCTTTCTACAAAGAGAAAGTGCTGCTCTGCATTCTTATAAGATTATATGCTCAAAGAAGATATTCCTTCGTATTTTTTCATGAAGAATTATTGAAATAAATTGGGAAAAAGTAAAATTTCCTCTGCTATATCAGCATTCCCTTTGTACATGTGTTCTTATATTTCTACAACTAATCTTTTATTTTTTTTTTTTTCTTAAAACATTGGTTTTGATAAAAGTGCATCAATCTATAGATGAGTAATAAACAGAGGGAATTTAATTATTTACAAGATAAAAATACCTAAATCATAATAGGTTAGCATCATTACTTAAGACCATTTTATACTGGAAATATTATCTCAAATACAAAGCTGCTCCATGGTGTATGTGTATATATATATATATATACATATATAACATATGAATCATCTTTGGATTTGGGACGCTGGTGGCCTGGCACATAGCATTACTATTTCAAATCCTTCAAAACAGTAACAACAATACTATTGAATAAAAGGAACAACAACTATTTAAAAAGTACATTTCTGATCTTTACCACCTTGCTGGTACATTTTAACTGCAGTTATTTGTAATAAAAGTTGTTCTTGAAATATACCTTACAGTCAGTATTTATCTCTTGGATTTTTCGAAAACTGTATAGTAGCAAATGATTTACAAACCAAAGCAACACACAGTGTATATTTCTATTTATTGATTTTCTGTCATGAACTTTACTCATATAGTTGCATTTCTTTACATGTAATACCTTGTTAATTTCAGCAGATTTGTGATATCTCACACTATATAAACATTTTTAGTTTACATACATAATGCAAAACATTGTCACACTGAGATTTTTATTTTTATTTTTTGAACTAAAAATAGTTCATGTATTTCCTTTCCAGCATAAATCTACTCTATTTTTATTTTTGTCTAAAGGGAATCTCCAGTCAGATATTTTTGATCTTCCAAGAAATCTTGTAAACCTGTTTGTCCTTATGCAAAGACATATATATAACTACAAAGAAAAATAAATGACCTTAAAATAGAGGAAGAGCTTTCCTTGTTTCCTGACCACATGCTCATCCTTATAAAGACGCAAACATCACTGCTTCTGGGGAGCTCCTGTGGCCAAGATTCCTTGGTAGAAACTTGGGTGGTGTGGGGTACCCTGGAGTTTAATACCCTCAGTTCCTCAAGGGTGATGAAGAAATTCATTTCTAAGGGAGTAAGAGCCAGCATGACAGAGAGGAACTTAATTTAAAGGGCTCTCTGACAACCTGGGTAAATATAGGCCATAAACAAGAGGGAAAAAAAAAAAAAAAAAAAAAAAAAGTGAGACATTACAGGAAAAACTGCACCAGCAGAGGGCCCTCAAAGAGTCAAGAAATTGCACATTATGTCTCACAATGTAAATTAATCCTGCCTCTATTTATATTTTTTCTGAGAGTAGATTTACAAACAGTTATGCTCAAAGATGGTAGTCAGTCACTTGCTAAAATGTCATTAAGAGAGAATCTTTTGGTCTGGAGACCTCCTGTATAAAACTGTGTAAATAATACTTTCCCTTGCAGATTCTGCAGGTGCAGTATGATAACAGAATTTGTGGTACAGATCCTAGAAAGGCTCAAACAGAAAATAGATTATTCTCCCTACTTGGCTCAAAATGTTTCTTCATTTTCAGAGTAAACATTTAATTTAACATACTGCTTCAATATTTCTGTGACATGTAACAATAGCCTTGTTACCTTTTCATGCAAAACCTGCAATGCAAGAAATTACAGTATTTTGTCTTTATTAAATATGATCAGAGATAATTTGTTTTTTAAGACTTCCTCAGGTATCATCATGCTACCTATTTCCAGACATTAGATATCCATGTTTTTTTATTTTAAATATTAGGAAAGAGAATGACAGCCAAGAATAATCAAAACTGATTGTTCTGTACTTTGCTGCTGGTCTCAGTGACAGTGTGCAAATGCATAAAAACTGCTTGTGTTTACATACAATATATATCAATCATAATTTCCAATTTCCCTTTTTCTTTGGAATGCATTTAAAGTAGATCTGATTTGTACTGGTTTAAAATGCATGAGATGAATTGTTAACACTTTAATGAAGAAAATATATTTTTTAAAACATCACTATGCCTAATTTAATGGCCTTGCCTTGCCTTGCCTTGCCTTGCCTTGCCTTCCCTTCCCTTCCCTTCCCATATATTGAAAAGAAATCTTCAGAAATATTAGGACCCTAGTGTATTAAGAGTGAAATGTTTTTGGAAACATTATTTTTTTAATGCTGCTATTGAACCATATATTTATGACAGAAAGCCACTTTGCAGTATGTGTGCCTCGTTTGCTTGGGGACAAGGGTGCTTGAGCAACAGTCTTGGCATAGCCCTACCTCACTGAATGTTCTGTACTTGTTGGGGCCATCATTTTCATTTGCTTGACCTGACCTGTGACCTGATCCAGGAGAAAGGTTCCAGCTGCATAATCAAAGTCTAAAAACACTCACGGCTCCCAGAGAGCAGAAAAATCTTGAGGAGAGTTGTTACTTCTCAATTGTTTTTTTTTTTTGTTTTTTTGTTTTTTTTTGGCAGACAGATAATTTAAGCTAATACACCTTCCAGGTATATTTCCATCAACAGCCTTGAGGATGCTTTGATGTATTGGTTATTGAAACTTTTTGGGACACCTGTAGCAGCAGGTGAGGCAAGTTGCTGTTCTCCTGTAGGCCTCTCCCCCTACTGTGTGCCCTCCCTATCCAACCTGGAAATTCCCCTTCCCACAAAAGAAAGCTTCCAACAGTGAAGTATTTAGTATGGCCCATTTCTAAACTCATTTCAGATCTGTGGCTGTGAAAGTGAAGGTAAAGCCTTCCTCAGACCTAAAGTAAAGATGCTGGTTTCTTGTTCTTTTTCTTTTAACAGTGATTGTTTAACACTAATTTCATCTGTTTTCTCTGCATTGTTCCCAATGGTTATGTGGCAATACAATCCTCAGAGTAACCGTATATTGTATGTAGAATTCCATACAAGGCCCAAATCAATATGAGCAGTCAGGGAGGACTTCCTGGGGAGAAAGCAGTTAATATATTTGCTACGTAGAACAAAGAGAAAGACCTTTTGCCTTGTGAGAGCAGTGAGATGGGAGGAATCTCATTCTAAGTGATCTTTGGGTACTTGTTATTGCAGTTTTAGAGATGTTGAGCATGCAGTGTAGTGGTAACCATACCAAATGTTCCCATACTTAGAGGAGTCAACTGACTCTACCATGTTACCCAATCAATAAGGAGAATACCAGGTCCCTTTTTTGGCAGCATAAGCAGCACGGCATTTGGCATTTCTATTTCTACTGTTTTAATGCACATGCATTTGTAGGACTGTCTTCATTTTAGATAGTAATTTTTGTGCTTTTCTCTAGCAGAAATTGGTTTTAAATTGAGATTTCTGCCAATATGGAAAATCAGAGAAGTGTAAAAGTGCTAGATATTCCTTAGACACTCTTGTTAGAATAAAATATTTAGTGAAAAATAAAAATTTTGGAATTTATTTTTATTTCATTACACACTGAAAGCAGGGTTTGCAGCATGAAGAAAACCCATGTGACATAAAACAGAACACTGCATTGTTGTTTTTTATTTTTTTGGTTTAGTTTGGTTTGTTTTTTCTGTGTCTGAATTAAATAGATGAATAAATGTATCTATAACAAAAAGCTACTGTAGTTAGCAAATATTGGTAGATGCACAAATTTGAGGAACAAGTGATAAATTCCTTCAACAGACAAGCACAACCTAATGTTTTGTGCCTATATTTTATTTGCATTGAATAATGCAAAATATACCTAAAACTTCATTTTAAGTGCATATGTAATTTCTTACAACATAAGATTAGTAATAACTGGTAGAATATTGGACAATACATGTATAAGAATATTTAAAAGCAACAATATGAATAGAGAACATATTTAGTTTCACATTAAATATGCAACCTAAACAGGAAGAGTGGTCAAAAGCTTTAAAGAATAATGTTAAAAATGAAAAACTAGTTGGAGTATCTATTATATAACATTGTATTTACATTGTAGTTAAGATAGACTGGTTTAGAAAAATCAGAGATACCTAAGTTTTTAAAATATTTTTTATTGATTTTAATTTTAATTTAAAAATATATTTTCTCTCAAAACAGTAATAATCCTTGAGTTTATAAAAGTGCAAGAAATTTTATTTTTGTGTACTCTACATATTCCCCTGAAATCATTAACAGAAAGATTTTTTTATTACAAAATATAGCACAATTTATAGTAGTTGAATATCCTATATTCAAAGAACTAAGACAGCACACAAAATATGTATGGTTAACACTGGGTGACAGTCATAAAAATAAAAACATCATATGCTTATACCAAGAATGTCAATATCATTATTGACTATATTACTTTTTTAAATCTTAGGAGAAAGTTGTCACAGATCATAACAGCTACAACTATTTTCCTCTGCTTAATATAGCAGTATTAGTTGAGACAAAAATATCCAGGGAAAGTATGCTTCATCTCTAAGAAGGTTAGCTACAGAGAATAATCTTTACTTGTTGCCAGTATATTAATTTACAACTGAAGGAAAACACTATTCTAAGAGAAGGAGAAATGAAAAATATACTTTTGCCTAGTGCTAAAAATAACTTGCACAACAACCTTATTATGAAGTTTTAAGATTGAAAAGTCATTATTTTCTATTTTATTTTATTTTATTTTTGGTTTCTATATGCACTTCATTTAAGACAAATGTGAATAGAGAGGCACAGAGGTTTTACTGGTAATTATCCAACAAAAATATGGTATTGTAGGATAAGATCATGAGATAATTGAGACTGACAGTGAGTTAAGGAGTCCTCTAGTCCAAACTTTTGCTCAAACCATGTGAAGCAAATGTAGCTTAAAGTATTTAAAGGTTAAAGCATAAACTTTAAAGAAAGTGTAGGCTTGGAAACAATCCTTTCTCTCTTCATTTTTCAGAAGAAGAAATTTATTTCATTAGGTGTAGAAAATAGTGGAAATTAATGTTTTTGTTTGTTTGTTTGTTTGTTTGTTTGTTTCCCCCTTCTTTTTCTCTCCCTCAGGACCCGTATTGTAATTAGCCACCATTTCCCCTTTTTATTCTGTTCCCCCACCTAACTGAAGCCATAGGCTGAAAATAGCTCCCTGATGATTTCTCTCTTTCTTCTTGCTGGGAATCAGCCTGTATGCCACTAGCAAAGCAGGTCACTTGTCTGCTTTTCAATTTTTTTCCTATCTTTTTGAATCTCATTCAGCATAAATATAAAATTAATGCATTTCACCTCTATTCTCCTAAATATTTACAAGGGGATTGAACCATTTCTTCACTTGAAGAATTAGCATAAGAAAAAAATTCATTGGTGTCCTACAAGCTGTGACAAATTCAAAACTCACTCTCTCTGACTCATATGACTAATACATAAATAATATTTCTCTGGGTATGATGTAACTCTTTGTTACACTAGCAACATCTAAAGTAGTGGGTTTAAGTAGCAATCTCATGTTTGTGTGATAGAACAATAGGGATGGCTCTCTATATTTCTTGGGCTCAAGAAGGCTGAAGAATATCCTAAATTGCTTAAGACTTGTTAATTTTTTTAGGTTGTCAGAAATTATACTGATGAGAGAACAGACTCTGAGAAAATCAACTTTTAATCTGAGTAAATAATTCTGAGGAATAATGCTGAGTAGGGAAATTGAAAACTCAAAAAAATACTCAAATCTTTAATGCAATCATGACTCACTTAATACAGCTTGATGTTGATTCAGTAACCAATATTGCATTAAGCTGTATGGTTTAGACTCTGCTTTTTTGTAAGTGCAATTTTCTCAGCACTTTAATAGTGCTTCTTCTTTTAACTTCTGTTATCTTCTGCAGCAGCTTTTATTTAAATATTTCAGAATACTGACATTAGCTATTGGAGTTCCTGTGAAACTAACAGGTTGTGTAAGAAACAATTCAAGAGCAATATTACCCAAGAACTTGCTATTTAGCAACAACAATGCACAATAGCTTAAGAAATGCAGAAGAAAATTTTACTAAGTCTATCCAAAATGCTAATTCTGCTTTGAAAGGTGGAATTCACTGGCCACAGTCACATGGATTAATGTGTTTCATGCAACATGGATATAAATTAGCATATTGCATGGAAATCTATACCATTTTGTCAATCTCTTGATAGAAAACGTTTTTTTTGTTTGTTTGTTTGTTTTTTTAGTCATAAAACAGCATTAAAATTTCACTCTGGGCATCACTGTTCAACAAAAGAGGCAGATCATAAAAATCACATTTCACTAGATCCTGAAAAACATATCTATGTTAAATGTGATTTTTTTTCCCAAAAACTTTTCCTTCTCTGTAATGCAAATGCTTTCACTCTGATTACTAAACTTTTGTAACACTGGCTCCTAATGCCCAAGTGAAATATAATTAATCTTTGTAAAGGTATTATTCAGTGCAATAACTTCCATTTTGTTCCACACATGTGACAAGCACCCTTTGTCACTAAGTAATTCTGTTGTTTTAAAAAAGTTAGATTTCTAATCATAAGATCATGGCTACTGTCCTAGGTTACTCAGGATAATATATATATATATTTCTTCTGATATAACAATATTAGTGTTTCAGCAAGTTAGTTACCAATTTCTTTCAATAGCCAATATAAATTTTCTAAAGAAATCACAAGATGAATGAACTTGTGATGAATATTATTATCTGAATAATATTTTGCAGAATAATCAGAAATACAGAATGAGAAAAACAGGAGAATTGGGCAAAAACCTTTCCTGCTTCTGCATAAAGAAAATTGAAATTTCTCTTAATTCATACAAAAGAAGTATACACACTCAATTTGCATTTGAGAGACTTGGGTGGGTGTTGAATGTTAGGCAGAAAGAACAACTTGTTCTGTTTATCATACAAATTGATTTTTTTTTTAATCAAAATGCTTCACAACCAGATTTTATCTGCCTATTCTATGTCTTTGTAAGAAAAAATAATAATAATAATACACCCACTCTCTGCTAAATTTTACGCAAAATTTATGATATTTCCCCCACTACAAGCTCCCGTCTTCATAGTGCTTTGTGTGTTTCACTTTGTGACAAAAATACCTTTGCCTGGTAATGAACTGTAGGTAGTTAGATAACAACACTAAGCAGAAGAATATTTTAAGATAGCACCTAATGTTTATTTAGGGAAAATTATACAGAATTATAGAATTATAGAATTATTACAATCTATTGTACAGGAATACATTTAGACCTATCAGTAGGGCTAAATGAAATGAGATTTTTACCATATCAGTATCCTTGGTATTTTAACTTCCAAATCCATAACTACAGAAATTAAATGAAGCTTTTTCATCCGATAAATGTGTTTAACCTTCTTTTACTCTCAAACTGGAGGGCAGAACAACTGTGGAAAAATGTTGTAAGTTGTATATTTATTTATCCCTGAAAATAACAATATATGACTTTGTTAATATTAACATTTGGACTTAAAGGATTGGAAAAATCACCCTCATGATGCCAAATGTCCCAGTTTCACCTATTAAATATGACTAAAATTTAGAATGTCATAAGCTGGAGAATGAACCAGAGTGCCCTGATAAAAGAACAGAAGACTTCAGAAGATGTAGGGTTAGATGTAATACTAAGCATACAGTCATCTGACAAGTTTAGTAATTTTTTTTTTTTTTTTCCTAGAAACTGGGAATTTGTTAGTGTTGTGGAAAAAAAAAAAAAAAAGGCGCCAACATCAACTTACAGTACTATAGACCACTACAAATTTAACTTTAAAGAAAAATATTTATTTAAATTAATATTATTTACACTTGAACATTTACTTAAATAAAAAGAGAAATAGTTTAATATAAAGAACAGATAGATCTGCTGTCTTCAGAGTATTTCTCAATACAGCCAGTAAACCAGTACAGTACAGATGATGTTCAGGTAACTATTTTGCTAATATATAATTTGAGCTTTTATCAATAAATGTTGTTGGGTTTGGGCTATTGTCAAAGACTGTCCAACAGAAATGCTTCTGGATGATGGATGGGGTCTGGCATCAAGTTTCTACAGCATCCTTTTTAAGGATTTAGCTTGTTTAATACAGATAAGAACCTTTGTCTGTGAACTCATGCTACAGGATGCTCCTGTTAGATACAGATCCTCAATTCCCTTAATTAAGCATCTATATTAAAGGTGAATCTTTAATAGGTCCACAAAAGGACAACATCAGGGGGGAATTCAGTAGTGATTGCAGATACATTGCAGAATATCTGAATATATGCAGTTGCAAAATACCTGTAATATTACATGTGTGTATGTAACCTAGCTAAATCTTAGCTAAACAAAAACCTGTTACTGTAACGGAGTCATTATTTGACACCACCTAGTAGGATGATTAAACTGCATGTCCAAAGTCTAGAATATGTTGTGTTTGCATCAAAAACTGTATTTTCTCTCTCTTGCTCTCTGTCTCTTAATCCTCAGATTCTTCTGCTTCTTCATGCTTACTCTGACCTTTTTGTTCATTGTTTTGGGGGTGTTTCCTCTATTTATTATATTTTTAGTTTATCCTAGACTAAATTAAAAAGAAAAATCTGTGTATATATATCAGAATTATTCTTTCAGACTGAATGTATTGTTAGTCTGTTATTCTTTGTAGAAAATATTAGTATTCTGCTATTTTTTGGTTTGATTTTTATTTATATATTTTAAAATAAGATTATGTGTGTCCAATACTTTCACAATCTTGACACCTAAGGCTGGAACTGCAGGATTTCTCTAGGACTTGGTTCATAAATAATATGTTATTCTTTTCATCTCATATTTTCTTTTCATATTTTCATATATTTTTTTCATTTCATATTTTGGAAAGAGATTCACATAAAAACCTGCAGAGCTGATTTCTGGATCTTTTCAGCAGTGGACTATTGGTAACTGGTGCCAGAGATGCCACATCTCTGAGCAGAAATGCATAGTCTTCTTGATTACCATTTATGTATTTATTTGCACAGTACTTCAGATACATAATGTGTTGTACCAATGCTATAATTCTTATCAATGTACACTTCAAGGACATAGAGGATGATATGATATATACAAAATTTGTAAAGAATACTTAAGGCCTATAAGCAAACATAGAAATTACCCCTTTCTTTTTCAGTTAGTATTTACCTAAAATGAATAAAACTTAGTTTATGAGAGTACTCAGTCATTAATACAACACAGTTATGATGTTGATGATAAAAATAATATGATTCTGCAGAAATATAATTTATCAATTATCCAATGGATAGTCAAGCCATGGAGAATTTTAATGGCTGTTCTAAAGCCCTCTATAAACTGCATTCCTTATAAAATGCTTTCATATTAAAACCTATTAGGGTACATGAACCAAGCTCATATAACAGTTTTACAAGAAATATTAATTTAAAATCCGTAGGGTACATAGAAGTATATTCTTAATCTTTACGTTATTATTGCTTTAAAACTGTTTTTGTAAGCAACAGACATGCTGAATTACTAATAACACTGGATGGTGTGCTATGCCATGTTTTTAAATAAAAAAGTAATAAGATACAACAGAATTACTAAAATATACTTTGAATCATAATATCAATTAATTGGAATTGAGTAACAAAACATCCCTTTTTAGTTTTCAAAACTTGTTCTACAGGTTTGATATTTTATACCACTAGATGTCATTGTAGTTGAATGCTACTTCCAGCTTTATATTAGCTCTTTGCTGCCTTTAACCACTTGATGGTATCTTTCAATTTTATTTTTCTATTTTTATTTTTTCCAGTAAAGACCTTTTTATTAAGCTGATTTACACAAAACAGTTTATTTTAATACTTCATTTAATGCTACAGTGCCTGTAAGAATAAAAGCCTATCTTAAATTTGCAGGAAAAAACTAACATGGATGCCTGAATTTTAGATTTTTAATGAAGTGTGGAAAGATGAAACTCAAAAGAGTCTATGTATACTTTCTTATTTTGCATTTACCTAGAACAATAAAATTATTTTAGTACTCTGACAGACAAAATCATATAGGTTCTTGTACAAATATAACCTTTCAACATCACAAGTGTCTGCTTGATAAATCATTGAAAATTTGATTTGTTGAAAGGCCTATTATTTTATTTATTTATTTATTTATTTTCTGGGCTGGATCTTTTGGCCTTTTTTCCCTTCACTTCTCCTCACTGTCTTCATTTCCCTGATCTGCAAGCTAAGTTGAGCTGAGCTGGCACCAACAAGCCAACCAGGGCAGCAAGACAGAAAGAAAACTCTCCCTTCCTTCTGTAGTCCTGACCATCTAGAGAGACCACCCACCCCCGTAGTAGGTGGGACAATTTGCCTCAGCTGGGTGGGTGGGTGTGCCAGCGATGCCAAATGTGAGTCACCTACAGTGAAAGATGGTTAGCATCCTTCACATTTGCAAGCAAAGCCCATCTGTGCTGAGGGTGGGGAGAAAGGCTATGCCAGGTCCTTTCTCCCTTAAGAGCCAGCAAGGCTTTTTTCTTCCATTGCCCTTATTTGCTAACCTGTGCTGTGGGCCGGTATGTATGACTGCAGGTTAAACCTGTGCATAGCTGGGTGGAGGTCACACAAAAGATTTCTGGGTAGCAGATCTTCCTTAGGCATCTTGCACTGCAGCAGTAGTTCTGCAGGTGCAAGTTCTTCCCCAGAACTGGAATCTGATGGTGGCCGGGGTTCCAAAAGGGGGTGCATGTGTGCATTGTGACTCCAGTAAGGGTGTACCAAAGGGGTGTGCACAGCTGATGCCTCACAGTACAGCTATTTCAGTGTAACTTTTATTTTAGTTTCTTGTTTAAAACAATAATTCTGGTCATTTGTCTGGTATAATGACTTGATCACCTGCCTATCAAAAACAAAACATATTCCTTTTGGCCACTGTGTAAAGTACTCTTAAAACCATGAAAAATACCTGCTTCTGGAAACCAGAGTGGTTTTGTTGTTGTTGTTGTTGTTGTTTTCTCCCAGAGAAAACCTTGACTTCCTTACTTCAAAGTGAAAAGAATGTGTGACCTATTTCGTGGTGATTTGAGTATTACATCTTGAAGTAGAGTAATTGACAAGACTGCATCAGTATACTTAATCAGAGAGGTATGAATCCGTCAGGTGCATCTCTTCATCTTTGAATGGAAACATATTTGGAAATACCTGAAGAAACTTGAGGAGTATTATAAAATCTCAGTGGAACAATTTCAAGCAAAAAAAAAAGTTTCAGTAAATTGTTTTTATTAAATAATGAAAGGTTAAAACAGAAGACTGAATCAGCAATTCAATCACTGATCATTATAGTATTACTGAAAAAAATGCAGTGACTTAGTCCATTAATATATACAAGATTCTATGTACAGAACTTCAAATTTACAAATAATTTGACAAGAACTTGCTAATTGAATCTTATTTTAAATCTAGTGATTTATTTTATTTTAGAATGTTTACTGTCTTCATTGTGAAGTATTTTGTACCATAATCTCATAATAGCTTCTGTGGAAAGGATGATTCCTTAACTTCTCTATTTTCCATTTCTCCCTGTCTGCTTCTTCCGTCCCAGCTTGCTCCCCTCCATGCTGACCTCTCAATGGTCACAGGCAACATTGCCCCTAGCAATCACCAGGAATGATGCTTCTGAACCTTCGAGTTCTTGTTCTGTTACTCCAGGCTCATCTATTGCTGTAGCACCCAAAGACGTTGTTCTCACTGTGGGAGGTGCTGTATATAGCAAAGAGCTTTTGCTCTGGAGGCCAAGGTATTTCTGTTTATTTCTTTGATATTATTTCTGAAAGAAATGCTGAGTTCCCTAATAAACCCTTTGTAGGACCTGAAGACACATGATACAGCAACCTAGCCTACAGACAAATATTTTTTTCAACTACTTCCATAACTATTCTACTATCCTACTGTAAAGAGAAATACAGACGTAGTGTGTGAGGGAAAATAACAGATATTTAGAATACAGGATTTTAAGGGATGGACTTAGACTTCCTGAACTCTTCTGTTTCCAGGAGTCTTAAGGAAATTCCCACCTGAAAGATAATACATCATGTTACTCTTACTTCAGGAAACCTTTGAGTAAACCGAATTCCCATCTACTCTGGGGTATTAGGAAGCATAAGAACTATTAAATAAACCTTGTAATGTAAAAATGAATCATAGGAAATTTGTCGATAAAAATAAATTCATTTTTCATTAAGAGAATTATGTTAAGATCTGTCTGAGAAAAAGAAATCTGGATCAACTTATTGTGTAAGATATGATGTTTAAAAGTCAGAAAAATAGCTTTACTTCAGTAACTTCCTTATCTGTAGTCCCTTTTATTTATTATCATGCTATTTGATGTGCCCTGCACAGGACTAGAGCAAATTAGTCTTTATGAGCCAGAGTGTTTCTCTGTTGAAGTATAGCATATGAAGCAGAGGTAAGGAGTTTTTGACTACCCTTGCTGTACTGCCATTTCATAACAAAACACCTTGAATATAGCCAATCAAATTTGATTTTATTGTGTTCAAGCATGCTTGCTGTTATCACCTTAAATCCTCTCTTGATGTTGGTCATAAAATCTCAGTGGGTGTTGTAACATGACTGCACCTCACAGTTAAAACAGCAATAAAAAGTTTTTCCCAAACAAATAGGACACAAAAATAATCCCACTAGATTCTTAACAGTGTCAGTGATTTATAGAGATACATTTATTGCTGTAATGTAAGTTATGTGAGAATGATTTCTTATTGTTTGCTGGTGCCTTTCAGAGGAAAAATAGTGATAATTAGCTGCTAACTAATAATTAAGAAACTAGGGAAATAAGTTTCTCTTTAAGATATGCAGAGAGGAAAGTATAGCATTTGCATTGATCTTTCATGTTCAGCAGGACTTAAATAGTAAGTGTCAACATGTTACCTAAAATATATATATAAAATATATATATATATGTATAATATATATATATTTCTCACAGGCCCACCTCTCAAACTTGTCCAGGCCCCTCTGGATGGCATCCCTTCCCTCTAGCATGTCGATCACACTACTCAGTTTGGTGTCATCAGCAAATTACTGAGGGTGCACTCAATTCCACGGTCCATGTCACTGACAAAGATGTTAAACTGCATGGCTGCAGGCATAGATACCTGAGGACCTCTCATACCGACTCCTGGAGTGCACCTTACAGATAGTCACCCTACAGATTCTTAAGCTGGTTACATTTTATATGATTATTTTTGCATACTGGCCTTCCAGTTTAAAGAATTTCATGTATTTGATCTGTCCCTATCACGTTTAGATTTTTTGCCCCATAAATACATTGTGCTATAATATGGAAAAAAGTGATGCTTGAATGATGCTTCAAGGATGTGTGCTAAAGTTGGTTTCCATGTTAGCAACTGTCACGATATGTGGGTACATGTTTTCAAAACCAGTGACAGAATTTACTTCATGCAGACTGTTTTGAAAAGTTGCTCTCATGAGGCTGGGGAAATGTCTGTTTTAATTGAGCACTTAGCTTTTTGATTCCTTAATTTAACTGCAGTGCAGGTTTTATGCATTTATAATGTAGTTAAAAATAGAGGAGCAAGAAGTAATGCTTAGGAATGATATATGCATGCAAACATTGTACCATCTCAAATGAGAATGAAAATAACATGTCAAAATACTCTTATTGAGGATTTTTTTCCTATGATGAAATATAGAGAAATGTCTTAGATTCTGAAATTTTTGAAGAAGACATTAAAGAACAAGGAGACATTACACCATACATTCGTCTCTAAACACTGAATCCAACAACTCTTTAAAGATGAAAGTTTCAAGGTGATTAAGGTGATTTGATCAGTATGACCATGCACTTGATTACATCACCTTCTAACAGACAAGTATACTAAGTATACTATGGCTGCTGTGGATGTTTGAAACTTGAAGGTTTTAACCTAAAATAAAGAACATGTTTGTGACAACCAGTACACTGCCCACTTCAACTTACTGTCATTGCCCACTTTTCCCTCTCTTAACAGGAGTAACTTTGTTAGCTGAGATGTTAATTCAGTGTCATGGCTAGTTCTCACCGTTATATGTGAATTGCAGTAGGTTTGTGTTGAGGAGAGATACCATACCTATAACACACTAGGAACAGACACTACTATGAGGGAGGCTGAGCACCAATTCTTATCTTAACATCCCATTCACTTTTAGCACAGTGAAGATAAACTATGATCATCTGTTGGATGAAACCCTGCAGCAATCCCCAGGGCAGAGAACTGGTGAAAGAGCTTGTAGAGCAAAAGTCAGCCACCTGTAGATGTGTTTCTAGGTGGGAAAATTGCCTTTACAGATACTGTTACCCAACACATACTCTACTTTCATGGACAAAAATTGTAATTTTACAGAATAATAAAAATACCATTTTTGAAACCCAGCTTGCTCACATTTATTAAAAATATGTGAATGGAGGGAAATTCTGAGCTAAAAAAAAAAAAGGACAACCCCCACTAATATCAGCTCCAGAAGACAAGAACCTGGGTTTGAATTAAAACTATTGTTATGAGTCTTTTTTTTCTTTTTTCTTTCTTTCTTTCCTTTTTTTTTTTTTTAATCTGTTCAAAAATCCTGTTTTATTTTTATTATTATTTGACATCTATCACTAGGATTGTTTGGGACATTTAATTTAATCATATTTTGTGCACAGTTGTCATGTTTATAAATATTTATGAACAAGTTTCTGCTGTAGTTTATGTTCAAGCTTGCCAGTGTCTAATTTGGGAGATGGGCCAATATGTAAAGATATTTTTAAGTAGACGTTTTGATGTTCATTTAAGGCTAGAAAACCCTTGTGGTCCTGATTTTATTTTCAGGTAAGCAGGGATTTTGACTGAACCTTAGAGAAGATTGAGGCTGAATAAAACTAAAATGGATAATTCCTGAGAAATGTAAAAGTGTAATGGAAGTTGCATGCAATTGTTCAGCTATTAGGTGTTTAATATGCTACTCTATTTGCTGAGAAAACTGTATTTTGCTGGCCATTTTTAGTGGCTAAAGTAATCTACTGGCATTATTTATTTATGCTCAAGGATGACAGAATTATTCAATTAGCAATTACAAAACAGAGGAGAGCATTTGTTGAAAAATAAACTCATGATTCTCATGAAGTTTCAAAAATACTTAAGGAATGTGGCTAGTTTAATGAATGCATTATCTTTGCTTGCATTTTTTTCATTTTTTTCCAGAATGTATTATGTAGTTTTTCACTATAAAGGTGCAGAGAGAGAAAAAGAGAGATATTTCACCCTCCACTAAATATTTTGCATGATCAAATGTGTTGCCTCATGCATAATGTGCTGAGTTTCTGATTTCTTAAGGATGAGCTAAGGATTTGCGTCTTTAAATTTTCTGAAAGCATGAACTCTGTGCATACATCCAACACCTTGTGATAAGCTGGATTTATTTAATCACCTATATTCGAGTCAGCAGTTTTATGTTTCCCTAAGCTATAGAAATTTGTTACTTCTTTTTCAGTTGCCACTAAGATTTTATTTTCAGATCATAAATATATCTCAACCTTAAGAGACTGTCATATTGTCAAATTTTAGAATTGCACTCAGTGATGCATGGTATTGGTGGCTGAAATGCTATATGATCTGTATTACTATATAGTATATAAAATATGTATTAATTCCTCTCAACTTGAAAATTATTAATGCTCTTATCTGGGAAATTATTTTCAAGGAATTCCAAGTGCAGTATGAAATCAACATTGAACTTTTGCTGGTAATCAGGAAACTAGAAAAGGCTTGGAAAATTTTGAGATTCAAGCTCATATAAAATACTGAAAATTCTTGTTTTCCCTATTGCTTCTTGCTAGACTGAACTGCTGTATGGCTATAATAAAACACTTGTTGAAGAAGAATGCAATTTCTATCAACTTTTATTATTTTATTTTATTATTATTTTATTTTATTATTTTATCTTTAAGGTTTATGTGTGGGGAAAAAGGCCATGTGTTACTAAGGACTATGCAAACACAGAAACATCTCAAAGTATTTTAGGATTCTTCCTAACTGTCTGACAGGAGATGGTGATTTGTATTTTAGATTCTTCCCTTTGCAGTAACATATTTGATGCTTACATCTATTTCAGGAATGAGGTGATTCTGAGTAGACTATTAATGTTTTATAAATTACTGCTGAAAATATCCCACTCATGCTTTTGTAGCACACTATGGATCCCTCTGATGGCGTGTTGCTCTGAACTTGCGTTGGATTAAAATACTGGAGGTATAAGAGAGAAAAAGCCTGCAGAGTTGAAAACAAAAGACTCAAAGCACCTCTTTTGCATCACTTCAATACATTTCTTATTTTGTTATGCTAGTCATTATAAAACTGTTTTTTTCCCTGCTTTTTACAGCTAGACCACTATGCAGCAATATTTATCTAGAGGAAAATTGAGGAACTATAGGGAGTGCCATAGAGTAGCTCTTAATAGTTGAATTAATTTCACCTCAGTCCTCAGGTAGAGCAAGTCAGTAAAGTCTGATTTTCCTTGTATGCCTTCTGCACAATTCTTAAGCACACCTCTCTCTAAATTCCAAAATTAATATAGAACTAGTGTAATACAATGACCTTGTTCACCATGTAATACAATGACCCTGTCCCCTTCCATGGGGATGCATGGGAATAGTTTTCTGATTTGATCATACTATGTGAGACATACAACTTTTTCAGTGGAAGAGAGAAAACTCTTCTCTCTGCTCATAGTGCAGAGATTAATCACAACTGCATAGTCTTCATAGAAACCTGGTATACTGAGTCTTCCTCTACAGAGCTTCTCTAATGAATCAAGTTACTTTGCAGAATTTTAGTAGGTGGATACATACTGCTTTAGTATACATAGCTGAATGGAGGTTTACCCTACTTAGTGCTAGTAACTGAAATCATTTCCTTCACCTTTTTATAAATGTAAGGGAGACAAAGATTGCATTCATGGCTAGCCTTCAGGTTTCAGTGTGCTACGTGGAGTTATTACTTTTGTGCCAGCAGGATGCATCTGGTATTGTACAAATAAATTTTAAATGATAAACAACTGATTGAAGGAATTAGCAGTCTCAAAAGAGGTGATGCTGTGTCTCAGAAGAAGCTGGGGCATGAAATGAATGTTGTGTGGGCTTCTCTATGTACTACTCAAATATTGCTGTTATCAGGATAGACAGAACATTTCAGAACATTTCACTTTAAATTCCATTTACAAATTCAATGAAAGGCAAATTAATAAAGGCAAAAGAACTCTAAGCACTCTATAGGAAAAAAAATAAATCTACGATGGTAGAAAAGAGCTCAGAAATTCTTAGACAAGAGGTGGACCAATATTTTATCTTTTTTTTTTTTTTTTTGACAGATTTAATTAGACTGTTCTCCTGACTTTTTCCTGATACACAATAATACTTTGTATTCAAAGATGTATTCTTGACATTTGGAGAGCGTTCAGAGAGCCAAAGATTATGTCTAGTTTCGCTCTTTAGAGCAGAGCAAAAACTACTCTTTTTGGAGAAGGGCACTTTATGGATAATTGTTCTCATGGTAAACTTAGGATGAACTTTTGGAATCCTTCTGACCCATGTACCTGTGGGTCTCTGCTACAAGTAATTAAAAATTAAATTTTAATTAAACAAGAAAATACATCACTAAAACAGTACTACATAAGTATAGCTGCTGTTACACATCTTCTTTTATATGAAACAGTACTAAATCTCATTAATGATCTTTGTGCTGAAAACAGATCTCTTCTGTTTTTCCTCAAAATTTTTCACTTGAATTTGAGTTTCAAATTTTAGTGACTCTGACATACTTCATTACAAAGAGATTTTGCAGTGATTTTAGATTTATTTGTACTATAGATAACTGGCTGTTTCCACCTCTAATGAATTGTTCTGTTCTGCTATGCTAACCACATATGTGCAGCAGGAAGCATGGGCTTTAATGCAGTACCGACAATGGAAAACTGAAATGCAGACTATGAGCATTCCTGTCTGTGGAGAGCTCTGAGAGCATGAAAAGTAATTCTGCCATATATTCTTGACCACAAAGGGATTCACTCTTTGTGGCAGGCAAAGTGACTTGAAAAGAGGATTAACACTACAGGGAAGAAGGGTTTTTTCAAGTATGTCAATAGTAAAAGGAAAACAGGATAATGTGGGTCCCTTGCTGAATGACGGGAGTGTCCTGGTAATGGGAGATGCTGAGAAGGCCGAGATGCTGAATGCTTTATTTACTTCAGTCTTTGCTTCAGGGACTCCCCCCCGGGACTACTCAACCCTGGCAGGAGGACAAAGGGTCTGGGAAATAGAAGGCTCCCCCCTGGTTGATGAGAGAGTGGCTCGGGAGCGTCTGAGTGGGCTCAATGCACACAAATTCATGGGTCCCAATGGGATGCATCCATGTGTGCTAAGGGAGCTGGCAGAGGTGATTGCTGAACCGCTCTCCATCATCTTTGAAAGGTCCTGGAGAACAGGAGAGGTGCCTGAAGACTGGAGGACAGCCAATGTCACTCTGGTCTTCAAGAAGAGCAAGAAGGAAGATCTGGGAAACTACAAACCAGTCAGTCTCACCTCTGTCCCTGGAAAGGTGTTGGAACAGCTTGTTCTGGATGCCATCTCCAAGCAATTGGAAAAGAAGAATGTTATGAGGAGTAATCAGCATGGATTCACCAAGGGGAAGTCGTGCTCAACCAACCTCATTGCCTTCTATGATGGCATCACTAGCTGGTTAGATGGGGGGAGAGCGGTGGTTGTCATCTACTTTGACTTTAGCAAGGCTTTTGATACTGTCTCCCGTGACATCCTGATAGCAAAGTTCAGAAAGTGTGGGATAGAGGAGTGGACAGTAAGGTGGGTTGAGAACTGGCTGACTGGCCATGCTCAGAGGGTCGTGATCGGTGGCAGAGTCCAGCTGGAGACCTGTGACTGGCGGTATTCCCCAGGAGTCGGTGCTGGGTCCAGTCTTGTTCAACATCTTCATTGACAACCTTTATGAAGGAATAGTGTCTGCCCTCAGCAAGTACTCAGCATGTACGCCAATGACAGAAAGCTGGGAGGAGTGGCTGACATGCCAGAAGGCTGTGCTGCCATTCAGCAAGACCTGGACTGGCTGGAAAGATGTGCAGGAAGAAACCAAATGAGGTTTAATATGAGCAAGTGTAGAGTCCTGCACCTGAGAAGGAACAACCGGAAGTATCAGTACAAGCTGGGGTAGGACCTGCTGGATAGGAGCTCTGAGGAGAAGGACCTGGGGTTCATGGTGGACGACAGGTTGACCATGAGCCAGCAGTGTGCCCTGGTGGCCAAGAGGGCCAATGGGATCCAGGTGTGTATTAAAAGGAGCGTGGCCAGCAGGTCAAGGGAGGTGATCCTCCCCCTCTACTCTGCCCCGGTCAGGCCTCACCTGGAGTACTGTGTCCAGTTCTGGGCTCCCCGGTACAAAGAAGACGGATCTCCTGGAAATAGTCCAGCAGAGGGCCACAAAGATGATACGGGCCCTGGAGCATCTACCCTATGAAGAAAGGCTGAGAGACCTGGGTCTGTTCAGCCTGGAGAAAAGAAGACTGAGAGGGGATCTCACCAGTGTTTATAAATACCTGAAGTGTGCCAGACAGAGGGATTTGGCCAACCTCTTTTGAGTGGTTTGTGGGGACAGGACAAGAGGCAATGGCCACAAGATAGAGCACTGGAAGTTCTGCACCAACATGTGAAAGAACTTCTTCACAGTGAGGGTGACAGAGCACTGGAACAGGCTGCCTGGGGAGGTTGTAGAGTCTCCTTCTCTGGAGATATTCAAGGCCCATCTGGATGCCTACCTGGGCAGCCTGCTCTAAGGAACCTGCTTTGGCAGGGGGGTTGGACCTGATGATCATTTGAGGCCCCTTCCAACCCCTTCAATTCTGTGATTCTATGACTTTGTTGTTCCTTCTTTTTCTCCTTTTTTTTTTTTTTTTTTTTTTTTCAGCATTTCACCATTTCCTGGTCTTTTTCTTTTTTCCTCCCCATTTCTTTTGGTTTCCTTCCTTCCTGTCCTTCCTTTCCTTGCATTGCCTTGTCTTTCCTTTCCTTGCCTCTCTTCTTCCTTTCAAGTCTTCCCTGATTCCTAGCCTTTACTTCAGTGCATTTGTTTCAAGGCACTGCCTAAAATTTCTAGTCACAGGTCTCTGTATCAGCCATTCAAGTATATTCCAATAGATTTTCCTATTCCCTTTCTCCTACCCCAAAACATGGAAACTGAAGTGTAAGAACAGAGAATATGTATTATTAAAATTATTATGAGACAACTGTGGTGAAAGCAAATACCATGAAAGAGAAGAGTTATAAAGAATGATTTTAAAAGTGTAGTAAAAAGTCTTTAGAAATATTAGGGAAAAAATGTGTTTGTGCTTGTAAGGCAGCAAAGAAGAAAATTCTTATTTGTTTGAGATATTATTAAATGGGGAATTAAATACAGTACCTTGATTGAGGTAGACCAGAGTGGTAACTTAGTGCATTAGGGAGTGCTTGTCTGTGACGACACCAGTACAACATAAAGAGAAGATATTCATAGAATTGTAGAATCATAGAATCCCAAGTTGGAAGGGATGAGGGATAAGGACCATCAAAAGATAAGGGATAAGGACCATCAAGTCCAACTCTTGGCACTGCACTGGTCTACCCAAAAGTTTAGACCATGTGACTAAATGCACAGTCCAATCTCTTAAATTCAGACAGGCTCAGTGAAGTGACTACTTCCCTGGGGAGCTTGTCTGAGTGTGTAGCCACCCTCTCAGTGAAGAACCTCCTCCTGATGTCCAGTCCAAACTTCCCCTGCCTCAGCTTAACACCGTTCCGGTGGGTCCTGTCACTGGTGTTTACAGAGGTTACCTGCCTCTCCACTTCCGCTTGTGAGAAAGTTGTAGACTGTGATGAGGTCCCTCCTCAGCCTCATGCTCAGGACAGGAGGACCTGAACAGGGCCAGTGACCTCAGCTGCTCCTCATATGTCTTCCCCTCCAGGCCCTTCACCATCTTTGTCGCCCTCCTCTGGACACTTTCCAACAGTTTAATGTCCTTTTTGTACTGTGGTGCCCAGAACTGCACACAGTACTTGGTGTGAGGCTGCATCAGCGCAGAGTGGAGCGGGACAATCACTTTTATCATTGCTGAGCTCAAAGGCAATATGTATGTTATAAAAAACTCTCTATGTTATAAAAAAAACCATATGTATCGCATTTTAACTTTTCAGGTCAGGTGCCATTAATAGGCAAATAATCTAGATTTCTTTTGATTTCACTGAGTATCATATTCACTGAGTATCAAAGCCCACATCCCATGAGTATTGTGGTTTAAGCTGAGAAATAGAATACTGAGAAGAAAAGATAAATATTGTTAAAGCAAATAAACTGAGTAAAATGCTGGTTGTTGTGAGAAAGGTAAAGCTAGTCTCAAGATGCAAGTAGCTCAAGGATGGACAAATGAAGCCAAACTTCAAGCTTCCAGGGTTCCTGACAGGCATTCTATGGACAGTGGATGTGGTGCAGTGATACCTTTATCTAAGGACATAAAGATGTGCTGGTTAGAAATTTCCATAGATGCAAAGGGAGCAAAGATGAAATAGTGGAATAAAACTCCGTTGAGGGTGTTAAATCATGTCAAGGAGACTTCTGAACTTGACAGGAGAGAGAGGATGAAAGGATGACTTAGGGTGAATCCCGTAAATCCTAACTCTACTCTGTTTCTCTCCATTTCCAGCTGAAAAGAGAATATTAAGCTACTGTGAGTCAGTATGGTTACTTAGGGAGGGAAATGGGTTCAGAAATCTGAAGTCCTCAAATACATCACTACATAAGGTCACCAGTCATGTCTTTTATACTGTAGACTTTCCAGTTTCAAATCCTTTATCCTCTATTAAAGAATATAAGCGTATTTCAATTCCCAGTTTCTGCTGTTGAAAGCTCCTTTTGGAGGCTATGAATTTTCTTAAGTCCCTCCTCCATGCTAAGACTTATGGTTTATTCCTTGTTTTCTGCCCTAGTGTTACCTATTCTCCCATGATCAGAAAATTTGGCTGAGTATACTAAATTATTTTCAGACTAATAAGGAATCCAAAAGAGAGGGAGAAAGTAATCTCTATTGAAAGAGAGATGAAGAAGGTAGAGGAGACCATGCTGGAAAATGCAAAGACAAGGCAGTATGCATGAAGCATACTTTAAATTGTTTGCAGATGGCTGTTCTAGTAAAACTCTGAAAAGCCTACAAATTGTTTGGACTTTCCAAATGACAAGTTGTTAAAAAATAAGAATGTAACAGGGAGTAAAGGTGTTGAAAGTCTGAAATTGTCAATTCACTTGGTACTTTTTATTCTTGGTTGTAGATGTGCTCTGAAATATTGTTTTGTTCAGGAAGTCAGTCATCCATCTGTTAGGAGGCCTTTGCCAGTGATTATGTAGGACGCATAAAGTGCAAAATTCCAATGGTCACTTTGTCTTTATTTTTAGGTTTTGTTTTCTAATATCTTTTCAGCTACATAACAGCTCTATGTCCAAGTGGACATCAGTAAACATGGTGTTCCACAGGGGTTGGTATTGGGACTGGCATTATTTAACCTCATTGTCAGTGACATGGACCGTGGGATTGAGTGCACCCTCAGTAATTTGCTGATGACACCAAACTTAGTAGTGTGATCAACATGCTAGAGGGAAGGGATGCCATCCGGAGGGGCCTGGACAGGTTTGAGAGATGGGAATGTGAGAATGTCATGACGTTCAGCAAGGCCAAGTACAAGGTCCTGCACCTGAGCTGGGACAACCCCCAGCACAAATACAGGCTAGGCAGAGAATGAATTGAGAGCAATCCTGAGGAGGACCTGGGAATGTTGGTTGACAAGAAATTCAACGTGCACCAGCAATGTGCTCCTGCAGCCCAGAAAGCCAGCTGTATCTTGGGCTGCATCACAAAAAGTGTGCCCAGCAGGTCGAGGGAGGTGATTCTCTCCCTCTGCTATCATGAGACCCCACCTGGAGCACTGCATTCAGCTCTGGGCTCCCCAGCACAAGAAGGACACGGACCTTTTAGAGCAGGTCCAGAGGAGGGCCACAAGGATGATCAGAGGGTTGGAGCACCTCTCCTATGAAGACAGGCTGAGGGAGTTGAGGTTGCTGAGCCTGAAGAAGAGAAGGCTCAGAGAAGACCTCATTGTAGCCTAAAGGGAAGACCTCATTGTAACCTAAAGGAGGTGTAAAGGAAAGCGGGAGAGGGGCTCTTTGTCAGGGAGTAGAGTGATAGAACCAGGAAGGATGGCTTTAAACTAAAAGAGGGGCATGTCAGATTAGATATTTGGAATATATTTTTCACTCAGAGGGTGACAAGGCACTGGTTGCCCAGAGAAGCTGTGGATGCCCCATCTCTGGAGGTGTTTGAGACCATTTTGGATGGGACTTTGAAAAACCTGGTCTAGTGGAAGCTTGGAACTAGATGATCTTTAAGGTTGCTTCCTACCCAAACCATTCTATGATTCTCTGTAAAAAAAGGGAATAGTAAAAGTACTCTCTGAAGGACTGTGCAAGACTAAACTATTGGGCGTATTAAGAATGGCCTCAACTTTTTATTTAATTGCTACACAGCTTTAACAATGACTGATACAAAAGCAGGCATTTTGTAAAAGTACTGTCCAATGAAGTTTGAAGTCAAACAGTTCTCCATCTTAGTGGGTCATGAAGGAAACAGGAGATATTTTTACTGTCTTGACAAATATTTCATACACTAAAATGTTTTATTTTTTTTTTCTTTGCAAATGAAACTTCTTTGTATTTTAATCCTCTGTTATTTCTGACCATTATGTCTCTCTTCTCCTTTCTGATCACTGAGTGTTTTCCTTTGCATTATCATAAACTTGTCTGGCATTTGCAGTCCTCCTGGGAAAGCCTTTGATGTTTTTCCTATTTCTGATGTTTAAAAAATATATAGTAATGTCTGAGTATTGACATTTCCATTATACTTCATGGGAGATGTATCAGACAGCTGTGTTTACACATTCAAATTGTAGTTTAAAGTCTGAGACTTACAGTAATCCTTCCCATCTAATCAGATATTTAGTTCTAAGGTTTTTAGTTCTTGCTAGAAATTTTACTCATTATTATTATTTCAGAAGATAAGTAAAGAAATTTTTGAAGAAATAGTGTTTGAGCAGACTTGAGAATTTTCAGTTCATTTAAATCAAGCCACAGCAGTCAGTGGTGAGCTGATAGCTAAAGCACTCACTGTAGATGCAGGAGGTCAAACTGATGTTTCTGTTTTATTTGATTTGCAAAAGGATCTTGAAATTGCACTTTCAGCATTGCATATGACTGTTTTCATGAAAAGAGTACAGTGATATTTTAGTATCAGCCTGTTACTGGTTTAATGAGTATTTCACAGTTAAGCAAAGAAACACTCCAAGAAGAGATAATGGCAGGACTTAAGGGAAGAAGAAAATCCCAATAACCAGTTAGGCAAGAGAATCTCAGCTAATCTATGGAAGATCCAACTACCCTGATAGAGAATGCAAATAGAGTATTTTATTTGTGTTGGATTTTTACTGGATTTTTTCCCCCAGTTTAGTTCTTGATAGCCTGTGGTACAACTTTTACGTCATCTAGACATTGAAATACAGTATTAGATGATGTAAATAATGAGATAAATTAACAGATGTAAGATATATTTCAGTTCCTTAAAATGTATCTGTTTTGACTAGCAAATTCATTTGTTATATATAATCTGATTGTATTTTAATAGTATATCTCTTGTCCTGTAACTCTCAGGTTGATCCTTCAATAGGGTGATAACAAGTAATAGATTTATTTTGAAGGATAAATACAGAATTTTGAATTAATTTTATTCATGGGTAAATTAGACTGTTCATTACCCATGTTCCTTTCCCTCCTGTAAAAGACGTGAATTAAAAGAAACGGGCTAATAATGACTAATGAGCAGAACCATTTTTTATTATTATTATTATTTTTATTTTTTTAACATTTCAGCTTTTCTTTCATGCTTTTTTTCAGATAATAGAAAAGTAAGCAATTGTATAAGCTACTGGTTATCACTATTAAAAAAAAAAACAACAGTCAACAGGCATTTGAGAAGCGAGCAAAATCTGACTTTTGGTTTTGAAAAAGAAAAAAAAAAAGTTTTACAATCATCTTCCATCTATCTGCTTTAGTTATAGCTTAACACTAGAACAGTAAATCAGGACACTCCTAGGCCCTTCCCCCCCCCC
>NC_048926.1:39342893-39352236 GCF_011077185.1 Oxyura jamaicensis
CAGCCTCCCTCCAACCCCGCTCCACAAGTTCTAAAGAGATGAACAACCAGGTATTGTGTTTTTCCTCCAAGTTTGGCTCATTATGTTTGGCTCATCCACAAACATTCAGAGCAAACACTGATAAATGATGAAACAGGTGACACCTGTGTGTTTCTACAGAATAAGCTTGTCCTAAGGAACTTCTTTGACTATATAATATTTGCTGAATAACTTAATTGGAAAAGGTTTTATTCTAATATTATTTCAAACTAAACCAAAAACCTGAAATACAAAAAAGCAGCTAGGCATGCACTGGTTTGGACTTTGAGAGACCTTTTCTAGATCTTAATGTAAAATTTTTTCTTAAGCTCTATTACTAAACTCTTCCAATATATACGCATTTATTGTGGTTCTAGAGGTTTGTCT
The DNA here is from genome assembly GCF_011077185.1 of Oxyura jamaicensis. NCBI lineage: Eukaryota > Metazoa > Chordata > Aves > Anseriformes > Anatidae > Oxyura > Oxyura jamaicensis. Next base: position 39,343,299 of record NC_048926.1, read on the forward strand.
GCACTTGTTCAAACAAAGTGAAGAGAGCAGCAGCAGGCCTGGGTTTCAAAACCAATAAACTAAGAAATAAAGAACAATCAAACTGCTTGCAGCCTTATTTTCAAATGTGTTGAATATACAACTGTAGCTCCCAGTCCTTTAGAGCATGGATGTGATACTGCAACTGTAAATCAGACTGTAAATGAAATCCAGAATCAAAACGGGAAATAGTGTCCACAAGCTCTTGTTTTCTGTTTTAGTAGGTGTTGATATTGTTCCATTAATATTTTAACATACTGCTTTAATTAGCACTGTTTCCTGAGACCTCTTTTTCCAGTACTTATTTTTTCTACTTTTACATAGACAGAAGGTAATGTTTTTCTTAAGCTGAAGTAGAAAAGACTACTGTGCATAAGTAGCAAATGTCTTTCTTGAGTGTCAAAAACAAACCCCCGAGTGCTAGGGATGTGTGAAAGATGTTTCTTTTTAACAGCTAAGACTGAGCACGTCACTAGTTTCACAGTGAATCAGGACAAAGAAGAAAAGAATGCACTTCTAGTAGACGTGAAGTCAACCAGACACTTCTAGGAATTGCAAATTATATCTATGTTTCTGACCTAAACACAGAAAAGGTTGTGGATATATCTGACACATAAAGGTCAAGTAGACATGTTAAATAAAAATTATTTCCCATTTTCCAGAAAAACACATCTGAGGCTATACTAACATCAGTCAGATTCAAGTGTTTTCTAAACTCTTTGTGTTAATAGCATCTTGTCACCTAGAAGAAATTATTTTCAGTTTAGTAATGAACAAGCTAAGATAAGGTTTAAAGATAGTTATGAAAAAACGTAAGTATGCCTTTTCAAGAAAGATGTGCTCTCATGTTAGGCATGAACAACCACTTAAGGACTTGGAGCATATTGGGTAAAAACCCAACTGGAGTTGGCTTAGGACATACAGGATAAAGAATTTCTCCTTTAACTGGTAATAAGTTCTTCAAAGAAGGAGGTGTAAAGAAGCAGAACATTGCTTGCAATGTTAGCTTTTAAAGTTTTTTGTTTGTTTGTTTGTTTGTTTGTTTTCTTTCTTAGGTTTCTCAAACAACACTAGGATGGAAGCCTTGTTAAGGTATTGTTCAGAGTTTAAAAAGAAAAATATTTCAAGTAAATACACTCATTTTTACTTTAAGATGAAGTAAATAAAGAGCATTGGAAACAATGACATACCTAGAGAAGTCTGGATGCAATGGTGCCTTACACTGTAAAGCTACTCCCGAAATCAGATTTCTTTGTAATCATATTAGGCTAATTTATTCTTCCATGAAAGCTGTTGAAGCACTGAGAGGTGTTCTATGAATATATCTCAAGTGCAAAGCTAGTGTCATGCTTTTGAAAATTTGAGTGTAAATGTTATTGAATTGTCTGATAACCACTTAGAATTGCTTAATCCAGAGTAGCGGTGAAAAGATAAATTTCTCCAACGTGACTCAAGATATACATGTTCATTGGCAGCTAAAAAGCAGCAGGGTTTAGTTTGCACTGGATGGACTTCCACAGCAGGAAAGTACTGCCAGCAGCAAGAAGGCAACTCCTTTCTGGTTTAAATGGTAGCATGAATATCACGAGTAGTTTCAAATTCACAGAGTTTAGAAAGAAGTAGAAGAAACTAAAAGTTCTTCAAATAGTCCTTGCTAGTATTAAATAGCATGAATTAGTTTCAATGTTAAATTACAGTAGGATTTACAAGATGATATGTTTGTGTTTTATTGATGTGTATAGAGTTCTGTAATGATTTGGGAACTCCTAGTTTTCTGACAATTTTATATCTTCAGTAACATATATGAGTCATATGATTCAAGCTGCTTTCATAAGGATTGGCAATTTTATTATTATTATTACTATTTCTTTTTTCTCTTCCCCAGAGGCTTGCCTTTCTGAACTCTTTCTGGGGTTGTATTTCAATCTGACAGATCATTTGAACTTTCTGCTTGTAACTTGAAATACATTTCTAACCATCGGCTACTGTCAATTTATCTGTTTTCTGACCAAAGTGATTCTCAGTTCCTCTTAGTTCCATAGAGTTTATGTGGAGGTGGAAGAAAGAAAGTCCTCAACCATTTAATAAGGTAGCTATGACTTGGAAAATTGCAACTGTGAGAGGCCAAACAAGAGAACAAAAAAAATAATTTCAGTGACTGCTTAGGTTATTAGAAAAAAATATTTTTATTTATGAACAAGAAGTTTTAATATGGGAGTCATTCAAAAAATAATTATTTACAGGAATTTTCCTTCTAAATTTTATCTGGTTCAATTGGTTTGTATGCCACTCCTCAATTAACATATTATAATCTCTAAAGTAATTAAAGATTCAGGAATCTTTAATATAGGTACTGCAAAGGTACTGCAGTACCTTTTTTAAAATAGGTATTTATTTAAAATAGGTACTGCAGGTACCTATTTTAAATAGGTACCTTATTTAAAATAGGTACTGCAAAGTTCTTGATTAAATTAGGAAACAGGAACTTGCTAACCATGTAGTAAAAACCAGCAAACAACAATCTCATCATGATACCCAGGATTAAAAAGAGATGTTCACAGATGTTTCACATGCAAAACAAAACAAACAACAACACAACACAGAAAAGCCTGTGAAAATTGACCGGATTTTTCTGAGAGCTGCTCAGAAATAATTTTTGACATCACCCAACTTGGTACTGTTGCATCAAACACATTCATTCCCTTTTACGTATTCAGGGATACAATGAGAGATCCATAAATCTTTATAAATCTGTCAGAGGAGAAAAGCACAGGGTAGCATTGGAGGCTGTAGAAGCAGGGGAATGTATACAGCATTGAGCCATGTAAACTAACCTAGTAAAAATGCTATTTCCACTATGCCAAGTAGCAAGTATTGATGTTTCTACTAAATTTCTAGTGAAACCACTCATATTTTGATGGAATTCATTGAGTTTTTACATTTTTTTTCAAGCTCCTCGTTAATTTGTTTTTATAGTTAAAAAAAAAAAAATCACTAATGTTTTGGGCCCTTTCATACACATATGCATAAAACCAAAGAAAAAACAACCAACCCTGCAACAAAATATTTTTTCTCAGTCCATATGAAGGTATGCCTACTGAATTCTTAATCTTTCAGCATTGAATCAGGGAAGATTAAACAAGTTTATCAGGAACAGTGTGTGGATTTGTGGTATCACACTGGCTCAAACTTTTCAAAGTTAATGCATGTTTCTGTGTGGAATACTAGACCAAAATAAAATAGTGACATCATAGTTTTCCCAGTAGTGTGTAAGACATTGAAAGCTGTAGTCATACAGGTACACGAACTTTGGCTAATGAAGACATTGATTTTCCTGTCAGATCCATGAATGTCTGATCATGCAAGTAGAATTTGTTTACCTGTCAAACCTGAATGCTTGTGGCTGTCATGGGGCTGCTTTGCGTGCTGCTGCAGCATCTCCAAGCTGCCAAGCCATTTCCAAACCAATGAGGAAAAGATGGATTGTCAGGAGAAACTCCATAAAGCTGGAGGCTCCTAGAACACCGCAGGTAATCCAGGACAGAGGGTCAAGCTTTGAAATAGAACACAGACACATGAAATCTATCCTCAGAAAATTATTATTCGTTTGTGGTGGTGTTGTAGTAGTAGTAGTAGTAGTACCAAGGGAAGCTCTTTAAGAATCTGAGTCAGTTGTAGTGGGAAGAGTATCATATTGACTTTTAAAAGATAGAAAACTCTTTAAGTCATATTAGAAGCAGAAGAATGTAGTGATGTGCGGTCTGCAAATTAGTTACATTTCTCTTGTGCATGGTGTTTTCAAGGAGAGGTTAAGTTCTTAGGTGTTCTACTTACCTCTCTGCTGCCAGAAAAAGACAACATGAGAAGTAAAGGCACAGAGCAGGGAATTACTAAGCAGACTACCAGGAGCCACATATCCCAGTGAAAGTGCCTGCCAGTCAGGTGGAATGGAAAAAAGACTATTTCTGGAGGCACTCTGCTTACTTCAGCACCTATTTTGAAAAGCACCATGCTTTTTCCTTCTTTCTAGTCCACCTGCTAGATTTAGATATCCGTTTGGCTGTTTGGCTTTGAAAAAAGGTCTAAAGAGCATGTGCTGCCAGGCCCAATATAAAATAGAAAAATGCTCTGAATGGAATATGGGTATAGACTAAAAAAGTCATCTAATTTGAAAGTGTCTCCAAAATATCATGGAACTGAATGCTGAAACCATTTACTCTGCTGGAAAATGGCTCTACTAAATGGAAGATGATGGTAGTCAACACATGGTTCTCATGCTGTTAGTGCTTAGGTGGTATTTTGTTCAAACTAAGAAGGATAACCAAAACTGCATCATAAATATTTTAGGAACATATATCTAATAAAGCACCTGTGTATAAAAATCTGAACAACAGGCCTTTGAGTAAATGAGGTTAGAAATGCAGACACAGTAGATGAAAGTATTTATGGCTAAGAAGGCAGTCTAAAATTTTTGAAGGCTGTTAAGCTGAATGTTTGATGAGAGACCAACTCTGGTTCAGAGTGTTGGTTAAAGCATTCACTGGAAGATGCTCTTGTAGGGAGAAAAAAGAAATCACCACAATGTTCATCAGCAGGTCCTTTGACACATTTAGAAGCATGAGTTAGTTGACTCTGTTTGAAACTGTATGTATTTTAGAAAGATTCTACTACAAGCCAAAATCTGAACCAGAACTCAATTGGACACTACAGTAACAGTCCATGAAAACAGGTAGACTCAATCAAACATGGTAAGTGAAGGCATTTTGGCAAGGAAAGCCTTGAAAACATATGCAAGAACTTAGATGGATTATATCATTTTCAGGAATTGGCAACATCAGCAGGCTCTATACAGCACAGAGAAAGAGCACAGTATGGTTAAAGGCATTCTTATCTCTGGCGTAGGAAGAGACCAAAGACAATATTGACTGATGAAGTGTGCAAGGAGAGTTGTGTCAAAGTCAACCACCACCTGGGACTGTTGCTCTGAAAAACTGACTGTGGGAAGTGGTCCCAAGGGGTGGGATTTGAGAATCAGATAAACATAATTAGGCAAAATTTGCCTAAAGGGGCTAAAATAAAAAATGTGATAATATGCTGAATTGGACAATGAGATTTTAAGGGATTTTTGTATTATTATTATTATTGAAGGATGGACCAGTATTTAGAAGTGATCATACAACATTTTATACAACACCAGCTCCTAATATAGCTGTTATTCACACCTTTGGGATTAACATTTTAGGGATAGTTTCATGGAAGGAAGAAACACAAGGAAATATTGCAATTCTCTTTACAGCCCTTTTGTGTGAAGTAATTTTCCCTTTGTTAATTGTCTGCTGCTTTTGACTCAAATATTGCATTTCGCCATCTGCCTCTATATAGTGTGTCCTCTTCTTGATGTCTTTAAATAGTCACATTTCCCACAGGTTCTTATTCCAGCCAGCTTCAGAAATGCAGAACAGGGGCTTACTTATAAGCACATTATGAGAAAAAGTTAGTAGAAGATGTCATATGACAATAAAGTAAGTATGAGGAGGCTAAATTACATTCTTTCCAGCTAAGTTACATTCATTCTTTGCAAAGTATGATAAGGCAAAGAACAGTATATATAAGTTACTTTATGACATGCAATCCTCCTTCCCCTCTGACTTCTAGCCTTCTGAATAACAACAAATGCTGCACAGAGCATAAATCTACAGAAAATAATCAAGTCTGTGCTCTGGGTAGCCACAGGAACAGACAAAAAAGCCATTGAAAAATTGCTAATGTTTCTATGCTTCAGAATTTCATGCTAAAGGTGATATGAACAAGAAATATATATTACTTGTAGAAAATATGTGCATGGTGCTTTTGTGATGACTCTGAATAGACTACTGCAGCCTTTCTGCTCTGCTTGTGCCAAACTGAAAGCTAGAAGTATTTAAACAATACTCTAACTTTATAACATAAAAAGCTGTGTGGTTACTAATATATAATTTTGTAGCATATGAATTACCTTTTTCCAAGGAATTTTCAATTCCTCTGTAAACTATAATTCAGGTAAATTATAATTATGAACAAAGAAAAGCTCAAAGCATTTATTAGAATTTTATTGTAATGACATGATATATTTTAACAAGATCTCTAAAAGCTATCAGTTTCAGATCTTTTTTTTTTTTTTTTCTAATATTCTTTATATGTGGAAGAACTATTTTTCACTAGCATTATATGAAAATATGATGGGTGGATACAGAGAACTATGGGTTTTAAAATATACTTCTCAGTACTGTTTAAGGCAGAAGTTTACCTGACTTGAGTGCTGGTAGCCAGTTGGCACACGTCTAATGCATGTGTGGGGAAATCCTCCAAAAAAACAATTTTTCCATGTTCCCAAAACAGAAGTCATTAGCAGCAAGTAGAGCCAAGATGACTAGTTTCTATGTGGTGCCTAGCTGAAGTTATTGTTAATAATGCCCCATTCTGACTTTTTTTCCTAGCTTAATTTTTATTAAAATCATCTAAGTTAGTTCCTTATTTCAGATCATTCAAAAAAAAACAAAAACTTAAAAAAAAGAGAGACAGCAAAAAGAAGAAATACAGATATTGTGGAATTATTCAAGGCAAGGTTGGATGGGGCTTTGAGCAACCTGGTCTAGTGGAAGGTGTCCCTGTGAGGTCAGAAGGGCTGGAATTAGACGATCTTTAAGGTCCCTTCCTACTCAAACAATTCTATGATTCTATGAACATAAATACAAATTTATTTTAATGTAAGCACTTTTTCTATAATTCGAGTTTTTACCCAGTATTGCCATGCCTATGTACACAACATTAACACATGAAGTGTGTTAGAAAAAGAGCAAAGACCTTTAAAACCTATCCTGTCTTTATTCTGAGTTATCTCTGAAATTTCAAGCCCTTCCAAATTAATTCTCTTCCTGGGTTAAATAGATGTGTATTTGTTACACAGTAATGCTGCAATGTTTGTGGTCTTATTTCTCATTAGACACTCAGTGCCATGTTTATGGTATCAGAAAATTCTAAGGTGTTCCGGGATGTTATTTTTCTCTGTCAGTATATGTAAGAAATATTAGGGGTCTTTCTATATCATAGCTAAGGATCATGTTTAAAGGACATGACTGTGTTTTGTTTTTTATTTGTCATACCCAGAGGAACTGAGAATTTTAACAACTGGCTTTAGCCAGAGCTGCAACTTGTTATAGAAATGAATGTTTCCTTGAAACTCTTACCATATGAGATTTTCAGTGACCATGGTGAACTAGGCTGAGTCAAGAGAGGAAAAAAAGTGTGTAGGTTGTGAAGAGCCATATTGGCTGTAATTTGTTTAAGGGGAAAGGGGGCTTAGTAGCTTTCCCAAATCTGTGTTTTGATTGGTGATTATATATATATATAATATATATATATTTCCATGAAAGCTGTTGGTAAGCTTTGTGTCCAGGTAAAATGGTGCTAAGAAAAGTTTCCTTGTCCTTTGCTACACATATATGCAGTCTGAATCCTTTTAGTCTGAGTATCATCTGCATCTTGTCTTCACTTATAGTTTTGTCCTTTTATCTCCTTTAAAGTTTCTCAGCTCAGCTCTCAACATTGGTCACATGAAAAACACTCCAGCATGCCAGGAAGCAGAGCATGAATGCTCAGCAGCAAAATTAAAGAGAACCCTGCAGGAACATGGTCTGGCCAAATGCCAGTTTTGGGACAAAGTACCTATCCACAGATGTCTGTTCATATGCAGTTTCTGAACCAGTTTCTCAAGGGAAATAACCACCTTTATAAGAGCAGCAACATTGTTGGAAAAAGGGGCCAGGCACATTTTCTGAACTGTTTGGTTAAGCGTGAGCACTTGTTTTGACATGCCATTGCTCTCTGAAGCCTCCTACAGGACATTCATTCAGGGTAAGTACTCAGAGGACAACATGTTATGTCTAAAGCATTGTCATTTCACTCCAACCTGTTCTGGGCCACAAGTCCAGCAAGCAGAAGGCGGTGGTGATAGCAGAGATAAGGCACCAGCAGTTCTGCTGAAGAATCACCAGTCTGTTCTCTGCTAGAACAGACCAACCTTCAGATTTATCTGTGGGTATGTTCAATGAGTTAGGAAAAATATGTTCTCTTTCTTCTGCTTATCTCAGTGTTACTATCCTCAGCTGATGTTTTTGCTTTATTGCATGACAACATAAAGTGAGTATACTTAGGAAGTTCTATGCTCAGTCACATTTTCCTCACTTTGCAGTTTTCACGAATTTTGCATGGGATGGCAGACTTGGTTCTGAGAGACAAATGGTAGAAAGTGTCAGTTGTTTTCTTTTGTTTGTTTGCTTGCTTGCTTTGCACCCCCCCCCCCCCAAGCAACAACAAATTAAACAAATAGTACTGAATGCTGAGAATGGTTTAAAATTATATTGTTTCTACTGAAAGATGGAAATTTGATCTGTAGCTCAAAATATCTCCTATATCTTTGTTGTTGACTGAAGCAATGATACAGTACAGTAATGCTAAATTTTTGTACAAATAAATTACATTTTATGGAGTATAACAGCTATAGCTTAGATCCCTCTAAACTATATAGCTCAAGTTGTAATGAAATTACATAGTCTAACCTTTATATCCAAATATTTCTTGCTCTCATAAGAAGCAGCTAATTTTTCAAGGCATTAAATCACAGGGCTTTGAATGTTTTTGGTGATGTAAATGAAGATTAGTGCTGCTAAAATGAGTGCAAATAATATGTTCTCTTACAAATTTATGTTACTAGCTGTACACCATGATCTAAACAGAGTAACAATAGTTTATAAACCTGTGCATATCAAGGGGCAATTTTCAAATCCACAGCCCTACCAGAAGACGGTAATAAAACCACACACCCCTACAACTGTCCTTCCCTTCCCTTCCCTTCCCTTCCCTTCCCTTCCCTTCCCTTCCC
>NC_048926.1:39352246-39367966 GCF_011077185.1 Oxyura jamaicensis
CCTTCCCTTCCCTTCCCTTCCCTTCCCTTCCCTTCCCTTCCCTTCCCGTCCCTTCCCTTCCCTTCCCGTCCCGTCCCGTCCCGTCCCGTCCCGTCCTATCCTGTCCTACATTGTGGATTTTTTTCTTTTCATTGTAGAAATGAAGTTCCTGAATCTGTCTAGTATACCAGAACATAGTAAGTATGTGAAGTATAGAAAGTGCAGGGATATACCAATAATTTTTCTTAGGATCATATTCAACTTCATAAGGCTTCAATATATGGAGTTGATAGTAGGTTTAGCTATAAATGATAGATTTTCCTCTACACTTATCTTCAACCATCAGGAACTATGCTATCTGTCAGATTTATATTGTGTTCTGGAAAAGAAATCATGATCAGCTGCCTGCTGATAAACTTTTCTCCATCAGATGCTACTTTTCTGTTACTCACTGATCCTTCTTTACATTCACCCAGTATCCACACCTCCAGTTAAGGCATGAAAAAGCTTAGTGGGGTGGTATATTAAATTACTAAATCATCAAGACAGCTAGAAATAACCTTCAATCTATCCAGCAAAGCCAAGAAAATTAGCCTCTAAGCCAATGAAAGGCTAGCCTTGATTATCCTCTCCCAGAAGGGATGCAGCACAGAATGTGCACCAGAAACCTAACTTATTTCTCCTCTTTAAAGGGTACATGTTTTGATCTTTCACTTGCATTTTTAGTTGCACACCTTTATTTTCACAGCAATTTTGAAGCCAAACTTAGGTAGGTAGAATGCATGAAGAAAGAGGAAATTTCAACTAGCAGGTTCTGAGGAAAATTCCTTTGCATAAGAGAGATGCAGCAAAATGCTTCCCAGTATGCGGGATGGTAACAAAGATCTATCACTGATGAATTACTCCTTTATTTTTTCCCATTCACTGTCTCTATACAAGGTATATGTTGAGAACATATATCTTCAGAACCTGTCTGTTCTTGAAGTAATGTATTGTATATTAATACTTGTGTTGTATATCAAATATTACAAGTACAATATATCAAGTACATACTACCCTAGCCACTGATAGCTCCCCTGGTATGTGCTCCTGTTGTTGGATACTGCTGTAGCTGCCCTATGATCCACAGAGCAGGATTATGATGTTCTTATATTTGCTTGTTATCTTAGCTGCCTCTCCAAAATTTTGAAGGAACCCTTGCAGTTGATAAAAGAAATGCACTTCCTGTCTCAGGTAATTATAATGTAACTTCAGGAGATAAAGCTATTACTGTAGCCTTGGCCACTCTTCTTGATTTATTTAAAAGACCCACTACAAGTATTGGAGATCTTAAAAATAAATAAATAAATAAATAAAATAAATCATGTGTTCTGTTGCCTGGAATATTAGAGACAACCTAAACAGAGGTTGTTTCTTTTAGAAAAAAAATGTGTGTTTATTGTATAGACTGAGAAGCCTTGTAATTAAAAATGCTCATGGGGATTTGCTGCTGCTTTAAGCAATATCACATGAAATGCAGGCTTCAGGTGCACCATTTATCTTAGCATTTGTTTCTAAATATTTTGTTAAGCTATCCATAATGCTAATATTTTCAGTCATTTTATGTTGAAGAGTTGTTGTTTTGTCCTTTAAGAATTAATTATGAGGCAGGATGAGACAATACTCTCTTCCTGATGACTTAAAATTTGCTAACCCAGTATTTTTTCAGAGTAATAACCAACACTACTAAGTAACAGAAACAGAGTTGGCAGTATAAGTAGACTTGTTATGAATGAATTCTTTCAAGAGTATTTTAACTTCCTCATATTACTAAAGGAGAAAACCCATCTGCACAAATAGCTTATGTTATAAAATTGCAGAAATATAATTTGTTAATCTTTTTCATAGTGCTCTGCATCATTTTGTTTGCTAATCAGATTGCTTTATTTTATTTGCTAATTTAACGTGGTCAAGGACTTGAGCTATAGTATTTGCTTGAGCTATAGGGGATGTTGTCAGCAATGTGGCATACTTATGCATTCAGAGCACTATGAATTAATAGTGCACATTTAATGAATGCTTCTACTTCCCTTTAAATGCTTAAGAGAATTCTGTATGTGCACATAAAAATTAATTTCTACTGCCTAGAAATGAATACTGTAGACAACTTACAGTTCCTCACAGAAGAAAGGTCAAGGGTTTGTTTATTTCCTTTTTGCTTGTTTTAACAGTAAGTCAAGGTAGCAACAATCGTTTGATCTTTCTAAGTACTGTTCTTTTTGTGACTTTTTTAGTGTTTATTCATCCAGTGAATAAAAAAATGGTCCTTGAACTGTATAAAATTAAACTATTCATCAAAATACAATATTTTGGGAGCTTTCTGCATAGTCTTTTTATTACATGGTAAACTAATGCCATCATCCTACAATATTCAAAAAATGTCATATAAATATACAATTTTGAATATTAAATAGATCTGTAGGTATCCTTGGTTAAAACCATATACTTCAGCCTAAATCTTCTCAACATTCTGCATGATATGACATGGTGATTTCATAGCAGGAGACCCTCAGTATTCTTGAACCAAAGGAGCTTGAAATCAACATTTGCTACCTAAAATTCAAACGCATAATTTTCTTTGAAAAAAGAATTAATAAAAATGTGAATCTTCTCTAAATCCCCATAATCTCATTTCATCTTTTCATTTTAATGTTTGTTTTATATATATATATTGAGGTATTTTGTTTATGTTCTAGAAAACAACATTGAAAACAGCACATTTTATGATAAGTATTACGTTCTGACTTTACATACAACAAATTAAAACTCAGAAATACTCCTTTGCCCATGATGTAATTAAATACTTCTCAGTTTTATACGATGATAAATGATGATATATGATGATAAATCAGTAACAAGACATTAAGTATTTATTGACAACATTTAGTTATAAACACTATCATTTTTTTATTTTTTTTTAAATGTTGAATTCTGACTAATTTTTTTTTAATTTTTTAAAAGTTTTGCAGGAAAAATAGTAATGTAATATAGAAAAATAAAATGTAGGAGACAAAGTTCTGAGGTGGAAACTTTTAATTAAAAGGATGTGATTACTTTATAATGCATGCTGCACATAAATGAGCAGTATGATTTTCTAAGCTGTATAAGGTATCTGGGGTTCACATACGTGTCTTGTACTATAGGATTCCCCTTCTGTCTTTTGTTGTTGTTGTTGTCTGTTTGGAAACCATTTAGGTTCCTAATATGAGATATGCCTTAGTATGTTTAGTGGTATGCTTCTTGCTATGCCTAGTCTTATGGTTTCTTGGTGATTTTTATTTTTATTATTATTATTTTCAATGAATCTAAGCTGTATAACACTATGTGGTACAGTCTCATATGTACATTCCTTAAGTGTCTTCCTCACCATGGAATTCTGGTATTTGTGCATTTTTTTTTCCAGCATGAGATCTCAAATTATACAACAAGTATAATAAATTAACCCTTTTACACAGAAGGAGGTCACACATATAGTACTTCAAGAAGAATCAGAGTCACACAGGAGATTTCAGTAACAGTTTTTACTACTGCTGCTTATTACTTACTGGATGATTTTTGAATGCTGCTGTGTACAGGGCTTGCAAGAATAAATAAAAGGGCTTGCAAGAATAAATAAAAGGGCTTGCAAGAATGAGTGGGTTTTAAAATGCAATCATTAGAAATAAGCCACTGTTCTTCCTTTCTTTACTGAAGAAGGGAAAGAATGGATAGGAGTTAGGCATGTAGTCGAGGGAAATCTCTATGAGTAGTGTGGTGAGGCTCAGAATACAATACCATTGGCACTGGCTCCAGGGCAGCTCTGACAAGCTGTGTCTCAGCCTGTTTTTCCCTTAACCCACCTGAGTTTTAATACCACCACCTACCCTGATGTTTTTCTCTGCCTCCTTATGCTTCTTTTCTACTGCTTCAGCTGCTGCCATTTTCTGAAGCTGCTAATGAACTGCATATAATTAATTCTTGAAAAACAAACAAACAAACAAACATTGATTAATTAAAAATTTCACAGACTCATACAGAATGGTTAAGGTTGGAAGGGACCTCTGGTGGTCATCTGCTCCATTCCTCTGCCCAAGTAGGAATATCTAGAGCAGGTTGCCCAGGACCATGTCCAGGCAAAGACCATTTGTATGGTCTGTTTTCTCTACTTTTTTCCCATTTAATGTCTTTCTCTTAAGTGACCCTCTATAGACATATCTAAAGGAACTGATGGTGGGGCAACATGAAAGACAGAGAACTATTTGCACACTAGGAAAAATGTTGGGTAAATTAGGTAAGTGTCTATTGGTTCTGGCCAAAAGATGGTGGTCACCAGAAATTTGAGAAGCAGGGCCAGAGGGAAGGAATTCCTTTAAAACGTAAAGAATTTACATTAAAATTCATTCTTTACATTTTAAATGTAAAGTAGATAAAGTCTTTGATGAAGGTTGTGCCATGATTGAAAGACTTACCTTGAGGAAACTAAAGAGAGATTATTAGAGAAGAAAAACAAACAAACAAACAAACAAAAACTCATTTGCAGAAGTTACTTGGTGTTTGTGTTATTTCAGCGTGCAACTTATATTAAGGTAAAATGAAACCAAAGGGACTGAATGAAGGTCTGAAATGAGAAAAATGTTTGGAGAATGATGGTATATTCTAAAAATATCAAGAGGAAATTTTAATATTTCTAAACTGTTCTGTACTCTCTTCTTGCATTCTTCATCTTTTCAATCTGTTCTAAATATAACATCTAGTTTCTAATTTGATTGCTAAATATCTTGGGTAACTCTTTCCGGAAAATTAAGCATTTGGAATAGGACTCCCTGACATATTTGGTTTTGTGTGTTCTTGCCAAGTAACACCCTCCTGAAACATTTAGAATCATCAAGGAGTTCTTTCTTACCAGTACTGCCTTTAAATAAATTTATTGATTGTGTACATGTAGTTATTTGTTTTGTCATGTAGGACACTAAATTCTGCTTTCTGTATAATCCAGTTTAATAGTAGCTATAATGAGACTAATGTAGTCACAAATTGAAATAGATACCTTTCCATTACTTCTTCCAGTTCTCAGCTAGAATACATCTCTGGAAAAAAAAACTAACAAAAAAAAACTAACAAAAACAAACAAACAAACAAAACAAAACAAAACAAAAAAACCAATCCCCTCATATTCATTATTGTTTAAACTGAAATATATATATGGGAAGAAAGTACTACAAAATGTATTTACAATGACTTGCTAATTGAAATGGTAAGGAAATTATTTTGGTTCAATTTTTCCATGTACTACACATGCTATACACGTGATGGTGTAAGAAATGAAGCTCTGTATGAAAAAAAAAAAAAAAAAAAAAAGAAATGAATTTTATTAAACAACTATTTTTTCTTTAGATGAGCAAAGTTTGAGCATGAATCTCCATGATGAGATGAAAAGATTATAAATTTGAAGGATTATCTATTTTTTTCTGCAAAAATATAGCTTTATGTGAAAATATTACTTTCCCTATATCCTTTCGTAATTATTCATTAGTTTGTTTTCTTCATTAATCAGTCTCTTTCAATTTACAGCTAATTCACACACAGTTCATTTAGAAATAATTATTGATAACATATTCAAACATGAATGACTCAATTTTAGCAAGAGTTGAAAATGGTAATATTCTGGGAACAGGATAGAGGAGGGAAGTGAAGATTGTCATACAACGAATCAATATCTCATGTTGAAGATCTAACCTAAAAATTAATGTTAAAACATACATAATTATACATGTCTGATTTCAACAGGCAGGTAAACAGAAGTTTGGTCACTAGAACTAAACTCAGAAAATACTTATTTCTTTCATTCATACTCTCTCAGATTAAATGTCTCTGTCTGAAGGGTGTTTTCAATATGTTAATGAGAAAATGGCTGAGAAACATTACAGTTTTGAGCCTTGTTTAGTGGTGGTATATTTTTAATTTGCTCATAAGTGTAGCTTTTATTTATACATAAACATTTGAGAAGTAAAAGGTAGTAACTTCAAATTTCAGATAAATTTGATCCATCTAATGCTTGTCATTTGATGAACAGTAGTGTCTCTAGTGAATATTTGCTTTCACTTCTCAGTGACCATTACTCTCTTAAAGCAGTCAGCTTGTCTGGTACAGTATTAGTCATGGGAATTCACTGAAAGAGGATACAAGTTGTTACATTGACAGTAATCCTCCTTAATTTCAACATTCAGAGAGGAAATACCACTACATTAGAACTTGTAGTAACTATGGATTGTGATAAATATATATCTAATTATGTATTTAAAACTGAAAATATCAAATAAACTATATTTAGCATTACAGGCATACTATGATTTCCAAAGTAAAGGTAAAATGTAATGTTTAAATCCCCAAATCCAATAATTCTTCTGTTCATAAATAAAAGATGTCAGAACAATAATTTTAATTAATTTAGAAGTCTATACAATTTAAGAGTGCTAGAAAATATATGGGTTACACTCCAAAAAAAAAAAAAAAAATAATATGCAAAGCTGCTTTACTCTTTCTTTAGAATTTGAAATCTTTTTCTCTGCAGGAACTTTAGTTTGTTCTCTCCACTTCAGGAGGAATTTCTTACAGGTATCTGCAGTACCAGTATGGAGAAGAAAAGTAGAAAATTTTATTGCAAATGAATTGTGATATTCTTAAAAGGAAAATGAGCAATTTCCAAATGTATTCTTAACACTTCAAAATATCATGGATTGTCTTTTTATGGAATAACAGAAGCCTGTGTTTAACTCAGGTGATCCCCAGGGTATTATGCATATTGCAAACAATGGAAATTTCATTGGATATTTTGTGATGTCTGGATCTAAACTGTTTCCAGTGTTTTTGTGTAAGATATTCCACGGTAATTTAGACATACAGTCATATGGTTTCATGAAAGGAAAACAAAACAAAATAAAAATGCAGTGAGAATATAAAATAAAATAACAGATGAGATGCATATTGGAGAGCTGTTTGCTTACCACTTACAGGAGTTTGTCATACCACAGAAAGCAGTACTTAAATTTTACACAAGACTAAGCAGACCTGCAAAAGCAGAGATAGATACAATAGAAAGATTTTCAAAGTAGACAGTAAGGCATATTCTGTCTGGAATATAATAAAAATGGTCACAACCTCAAAAATTATATTGTTTTGTGCTACTGGATCAATATTCATATTTTACTTTCCTCCTCTTGCAAGTTCAGATTCGACTTCTAAAAGCAGTACTAGAGAAAGAAGAAATATCTTTAAAAATCTAATTATCACTATGGCATGTATTATAAAAATGAAAAGACTGTCATATTATTTAAAGGAAATTCACATATAATGTTCAAATATAAGCATTTTTTTTTTTAATTGGAAAAGTTGTGTTCACAACACATAACATAAAAAAATATGAACATCTGAAGATATTTAGCCTTAAAAACAAGCATGGATTTCTCTGGGATGCTGCTTCCATTCTCCCAGGCTGCTTTGTCTTCCAGCCATCAGTTAGATTTCCAACTCTTTCTTGCAGCACTTCTTCCTAACCACCAGGGAATGCACACAGTGCTTGAGATGCATTGCAGCTGCCTTGCTGAGGCTGGCAGATAGCTGCAGAGTTAGAAGTCTGCAAAATGCTTTAAGGTGCCCTGAGGAAAAGCACTTACCCACACCCTTGATTTTTAAACAAACTCCTGACATATTTCTATGCTACCTGTCCCCTGCATGCAGTGTCCATCCCACAGGATTTGCAGCAGTATTTACGTCTGTGCTGTTCTTGTATGATATATGCAGGCTAAATAATTATTGTAACCTTAATGCATGTCCACTGTACCCTTAAAGTCTGAAACAGAGAGTTGTAATTTTAATGGTAAGCACAGAGTCTATGTAAAACACAAATTGTTGTGCCAGGATAGCTGATAAAATTATCCAGTGACTGCATTCTGTTCTGCTGATGTTACTTGTAAAGCCTTTGCTGCACAAATAAATCTTACCCTTATGTAGACCCCAGAAATAAAATATGTGGCCAATATAATACTCCCCAACTTCAGAAGTAAGTATTCAGGTGATATAGTTTGAGATGAAATAAGATAGCTGATATATGTCAGATGTCAATGATTAAAATGAAATTTTTATTTCTTAATGGCTGTAGAGAAAAATCATGAGTTCTTATTCAGCTTTATTGCTCTCACATTCTCTGTCCATGTACAATGAATGTTCTTGTTCCTTTCAGGAATATTCATTCCTACAAATTATCCAGGAACATGAGTAGCAGTAAGCTACCTTGCACTGATCTTGGTTTAAAAAACAAACCTAATGAGGTTCTATCCTTCTATGGACTCAAAAGTAATTACAGTGTCACTCAGGCGTCATTCCCAATATTGTATCAGCAAATTATGTGGCCTTTCCCTACTCTTTCAAGATGCAGATACATATTTACATAGCACTTCTCACTGAGAGAAGGGAGCACAGAACCTTGTTCTCTATGATTTTGTCATGAATAGTTTATGATTACAATCCTGAACAACCTATAGACTTTCCCCTCAACCCTCACTTGGAGTCAGTTGTCCAGGTTTTGGGAGAAGAATATTCCGTGGGGCCTTTGTCTTTATAAATTAACATCTACTCTAAATGGCACCACCAGAAGTCTACTTTTGTATCAGATTCACCATTTCACTGGGGAGCTAACCAAAGATTAGTATTTGTAAGTTTTAACTTACCTTCTGTTTTTCAGAGTAACTCAGGTGTTTCAAGAGCCTGACAGTGCTTAAATCAGGCCTTCCACCATGGTAGTCTGTCTCCAAAGTGAAGAAAATTAAACATATCGATTATTAAATACTTTCACATAGACTCTTCTAAAAAAATTTAAAGGAAATGTAGGCAGTCCAGACCTGACAAAGTAAAAAATGGTCTTCAAACAAAACTTTACCTGAACTAGAAACAGGTTAGAAACATAAAGATAAAGTTTTCCTTATAGGAAAGAAGATCTCACTATAGTTTTGATTTCTCCACTTTTTGCCAGGACAAATTATATTTCTATATAAAGTCTATGTAAATATCTATGAAAGACATCTGTTAAACAAATTAAATGAATTATTCCACCAGAATAAAACTGTGTTTAATGCTACCTTGTGAAATTACTCTTAGTCTCCTATACCAAAATAAAAATTGAGGTTATAAAATTTACCAATAGATTTTTCCCTTCTAATTTGTATTTGAAGAACTAACACATTTCTCTGTTAGTGTTATTATGTTCTCCAGGGTGCCTAAACCCCAGAGATAAGAGAGAAATAGAACAGAACTCAGAAAAGGACTGAGATTAACTGATTAATGCTCCTGAGTCATTTATTCTCTTATGTTTAGGAACATAAAAAGTGGCCCACAAACAGGATTTTATTGAGTTATGATGCAAATTCCTTTTCTGTTACTAAGCACAAATGAAAATAGAAAAAGAGCTAAGCTTACTAGCATTTCTCTGTTCTACATTTTTTTGTAATGTGCCAGAAGTAGGGTAGGTTTTTAACAAAGAATAAGAAAACATTCATATTTTCCAGCACAAAGGAAATGATTGAATGGGGAGGCTTACTTACAACCTGCTGTTTTCTCTTTTTAAAAAATTCTTTAGATCCACTTATTTTGACAACTCTTGCTTGAAAGCAAGAATATAAGTGCACAAAAGGGACAGAATATATCATGTTAATTATGCGTTTGGATGTGAAATATGAAATGATACTGTATGGATTCAATATATTGTAGATTCTCAGTGATAGATTCTAAGTGATCCAGTTTTCTGAAATATGATTTCTATTGTGTACATTTTCATTATACAATGTCAGACACCTTCAGATGTCAGTTTATTATCTGCTTAATTTCCCTCTTAGCTGTAATGTATTTACCTTGGCATTGAAATTTAGAACAATAATGTATTTCTAGACAAAAGCTCTTCAATCTGATCCAATTAAGCTTTTCTCATTCTTGTATATGCAAATGGTAATTAATACTTTATAGTCGTATATCATATGTCGACATGTATGTCGACATATTTGGTGATTTGGAAAATCCTATCAGTAATACTCTGGGAGGGGAGAATTGCAATGGGGAAAATCAGATTTTTCAAGCTCTAACATTCAATGTGTGACTGCTTATTCAAAGGCCAAAGAGAGCTAAGGGTCTGTAGACTTCTTATGGTGATGTTAAATGCCAGACAGTTTTTCACTCCTTGAAGAAAACAGTCTACACAGTCAGTAGTGTTCACTTTGCATTATGATATCATATACATATATGTATGCAAATTATGTCATTTTTCATTAGTTCTATTCACATAACTAGTTGCAAAATTTCCTAGATAAAATATTGTCTTCTCTGTGAGTATATGAAAGTACTGCCATGTTGAAAATATTATTCATTGGATATGAAATATTTAAAGCAATTAAATTTTTCTGTAGTCCCTGGAGTGGTCCATGATAGTAACTAGCATGAATCAATGAAAAAGTGATTGGCATGAATGTATGTATCCAGAAGTCAAACATCACAGGAGAAATTTTGTCTTGTTTTAGTGGCTATAAAGCATATATATGCATACATATCTTGTAAAGTTTAGTTCTTTTTTATCAGCTTCTGTGTAAACCACATGCACAGTAAATTCCTTCCTCTGAAATCTTACAGGACTTTATTTACATAAAAAAAAAATCAAAACAAAACAAAACAAAACAATAATAGAATACATAACTTTGTATGAAAGCAAGCAAACAAACAAAACTTTTGTGCTAGTGCAACTCCAATTAAATCAACCACATAAAAACAACCAAACCAATGGAAAGAGAGAACATACCAGTCTGAGGTACAGAATTATGTGGAAGAAGGAATTTTTTTTCTTGGTTCAAGCATACTCATTAATTCTCTCAAGTAAATTCTCTGTCACTGTTTCTCCTCACCACCAATGTTAAGCTGGGAGTAAGGAACTGAGAAGCTGTACCACCAGCTCAGGATTGTTCTGTGGCATCCTATTCAGTGCTCTGTGATATGCTCATTTTTGGGTCACTGTGCTGTTTGCACAAACACATACACATGTACTGTAACCCCCAACTATGTTTACTATTATTTATAAACCCAATAATTTTAACGTAGGATGGGATACTGTGACATTCTAACAAGGTTTGTCCTCCTAAAGCAGCAATGATCCCATCTTACTTCATGAAAGGTAATCACTAACCTTGAGACTTAAAAATCTTTAAAGTTCTGTAACACAGGCTCACAAGGCATCTTCAGCTTCTCTACCCATCTGACAGTTTCAATGCAAGTGCAGTATGTTTAGATGACCAATGATAGAGATGCTGAGGAAGTCACAGTACTCCATTAAAAGAAACAGTTACATACTTCTGATAGCAGAGGAATAGACTCAGTGACCTGAAAGGTCCCTTCTGGTTCTGTGTGATGTGCCCTTATTGTCAAGGCAAAGATCTCTCTCCGTAGCACATCTTGCCAGCAGATCTCTTTATTGAAGTGTCATATTCAGCACTGTTTTAAGCTCCTCGGTACATGAAGTCTGTATCGCCACCTCTGATTTGAAGAGGCTTTCAAAAACTGCAGTTTTACTATCAAGTTTCAATGTGAATAGTCACATATTAGTGTTTTTTTTGTTTGTTTGTTTTGTTTTGTTTTGTTTTGCTGACTCTCATAGTTCTATTCTAATTCTAATTTATCTTCAGTTGATAATGAGAGATTTTACAGTATGATTATTTTTAACAAGTCAGTGCTATGATAATTGTCTAGGTGTTTGCCTGAGGAGAGTGAACCTTTATGCATAAGAAATTGTGTTACGTTATGCAACATGATATCTGTAAATTATAACTCCCAAAAGAAATAATAGCACAAAAATGTTAGAAGCTTTAGTATTACCATACTGACTCATCAAATTAAGATGGATTTCACAAACTGCTGAAGGGGACCTAGGCAACCTGAAAATGTGCTTTCCTTCCAAACTGTGAATATAGAGGGTAATATAATTATAGAGCTCTGAACTGTGTTACTCCTTGTAATTCCTTTCTAAGGCATGTTGAAATCAAAGGGAGTACTCCCCCAGCTTCAATAAGCTGTAGATTTGGCCTTTGGTTATCTCCATCTCAGTTGTGTTCTGAAACCATGTAACCAGTGGTGGGATGTATGGTAAGCTGCTGTAAATTATTCTTAATTGCTTTAAACAAAAACAGAACATAGTTTTTTTGAAAGACCTTCCATTTCACATCATCATTTGTAACAAAAGTAATAAATGATGTGTACTTTTGCAGTGTTTTGTTTAGATTTCATTTAAAATTGAAATTTACAAATTTTTGAGATTCTGAAAGTCAAGATAATATACATGTACTCCATGATGTTTAATATAAAGGCATATCTGTGTATATCATAGAATCATAAAACAGTTCGAGTAGAAAGGGACCTTAGAGATCACATAGTTCCTACCCCCCTGCCATGGACAGGGACACCTGCCATTACAGCAGGTTGCCCCAAACCCCATGCAACTTGGTCTTGAATACTTCCGGGGATGGGGTATCCATACCTTCTCTGGACAACTTGTTCCAATGCATCACGACCTCCTCAGTGAAGAATCTAAATATATCTGCTTTTAGAATCATGGAATCATAGAATTTTAGTTTAAAACCATTACCCTTTTTCCTACCACCACACTCCCTGATAAAGACTCCCTCTCCTGTTTTCTTGTAGACCCTCTTTAGATACTGGGGGGCTTCAGTGAGGTTTCTCTGGAGCCTTCATTTCTCCAGGTGGAATAACCTCAACTCCCTCAGCCTGTCTTCTTAGGAGAGAATCTCCAGTCCTCATGGCCCTCCTCTGGACTTCTTCCAACAAATCCATATACTTCTTACGCTGGGGCCACAGAGCTAAGAGCAGGTGGGGTCTCATGAGAACAGAGCAGAGAGGGAGTCACCTCCCTCAACCTCCTGGCCACGCTTCTTGTGATGCAGCCCAGTTGGCTTTCCAGACTGCAAGCGCACATTGCTGGCTCATGTTGGGTTTCTCATCAACCAACATCCCCAAGTCCTTCTCAAGATTGCTCTCAATCCATTCTCTGCCCACCCCTTATTTGTGCTAGGGATTGTCCTGACCCATGTAGAGGACCTTGCACTTGTTTTTGTTTTTTTGAACTTCATGAGGTTCTCATGGGTCCACCTCTCAAGCCTGTCCAGGCTGGATGACATCCCCTCCCTCCAGTGTGTCAACAGTACCACACAGCTCAGTGTCATCAGCAAACTTGCTGAAGGTGCACTTGATCCCACTATGTCACGGACGAAGATGTTAAAATGATCTCAATACCCCTGAGAAACCACTTGTCACTGGTGTCTGCTTGGACATTGAGCCATTGACCACAACTCAGTGTGACCATCCATGACAATTCTGTTTTTCCTTATAGGATTTTTTCCCCCATTTTTTGCTAAGCTCAGTTTTTATCTAAGAAACTCATTAAAAGTTATTAAACTTCAAAATAATATCATTCAGGTGTCTCTACAACAACTGATTCATTAGCCAAATCCTGGAGATTGCATAAGTATTCTGGACAAATATGCTCTCCATGCAGTCTGCAATGCCAAAGTGTGGTTTTGTAGAAAAATAGACTTTTCAGTTTTTTACCATTTGACATCTGGGTGCTTTAGAGTTTGGAGAGCCCTTGTTCACACTGGCATTATTTAAAGATGCCTGCTCAGAATACAGAATATGAAGATAATGCATAATCAAGTTGACTGTTTAGTGCATTTCATAGTAGTTCAATACTTCAAGTAACATTATTGCCATATTAATTAATTGGACAATTTGTCTTTGATATGTAACAGTAAGGTGGAGTTATGGGGAAAAAGAAGGTAAACTATACAGGAAAAACTGAGAAAAAAACTTGCCTAAAAGTGAAATTTCTCTGAATTAGTTTATATATAATTGTCTGAAAGTTATAACACAGGACTGTACTGATGTACAAGTTTTGTACTGAGTACAAATGGAAAGAATGCAAGAAAATATTTTTTACAGATCTTATGTGATTTTCATAAAAGATATTAAGAGTTATTTCAGTACATTTATATATTGTATTTCATTTTTCTTAGTGCCCAGATAATCATATACTGTTTTTTTTTACTTTCCTCCAAACTTATTCTTTGATATTTAAACCTTACTTGGCTATCAAGGTGAACTTTGATACTTTTTCTCATACTTAGTTTTTGAATAACACTTTAGATCTTTAGGCAAAAAGTTTCACTAGGTTTATGCCAGCTTACAGTCAGATATAATCCTTTCTTTGTGGTAAATTGTTTTTACATTTATTTTTACAAATTACTAATCACAGGAAGGCAGGAATTGGAGAAGAGCACATAAATGACATAATAAATATGTGTTGTGAGTAAGGGAGGAAAATTGTACTTAAAAAGTATCAATTTTCTTAAGGTCTCCTGGCACTGGGTAGTGTCACACCAATGGAAGGATTTTCTGAAGTTTGCTGTTATGCAACTTGCAAATAAAATTAATTACACTGGCCACAGTTACTTTATTTTAATATAGATGTTCAAAATGTATTTCACAGTGTTATTTAGTTTCCCGGTAGAAGTGTCATGGTTTCCTATTCTTTGTGGACCACAACGTAGTTGTAATCTAAAGTTCCAACAAATAGTGAGAAAGGAGCTGGAAAATATTTAAGTCCCCCTGTAGACAAAAAGCTTTCAAGCTTCCTTCATTTTCATTCTTTTCAGTCAGATTACTGGTGGTTTTTGTTTGTTTGTTTGTTTTATTTTATTTTTTTTATTGTTGTTGGTTGGTTGGTTTTCTTTTTTTGTTTATTTCCCTATTGATACAGCTAGAAATGTCCAGACCTTTTAAAGGGCAGGTTTGTACAGTAGTCAAGCTTGTTTATGGTGAAATATTCATTTACAAAGGTTATCATATCACAGCAAAAAACAGTTTCTACTTGGTTGGCCATGAAAGAAGACTGAAAACAGGACAACCATAGAGTGATAGTTCCTAAGGACACTCTCCAGCCTCCATTTTTTAGCACTGAGACATTCAGACCTAGATGTGGTCATCTGTATTTAACAGATATAGATAGACCTTTCATTTCTGTCATTAATTTGTCATTTTCTGTCACATCAATTTCTGTCATTAATTTTTCTTTTTTTTTTTTTTTTTTTTTTCCTGGTAACGTTGTGACTTCTACTTAACTGCAATGTTTTGGTACAAAGTGTTCCTCGCTAAGTTGTGCATAGGAGTAGTTTTTAATTTTGTTTATTTTGAACCTTCTAGTATGTTTCATGTCTCATAGTTTTTTATAAAGAAAAAAAAAAAGAAAAAAAAAAAGGGACCAATTGTTCCCTGTTCACTTTTGCTGTTCCATTTATAATTTTATGGCTTCCTGTTTTGTATGGCAGCAACTACTTGTTTAATCATTCCCATTTATACGTAAAATTATCAATGTCACCTTCCTCAGAATTTTCCCAGTCTATATGCCTATTAAAACCAAGTCTTAATAGACCTTAAGCCTATTAAGACCAAGCACCACATGTTTAAGATGAAATTTACTATAGATTTCTATAGTAGAAAGTTCCATTATGCTTTGGAGCTTTTTCCTTTCC
Organism: Oxyura jamaicensis; assembly: GCF_011077185.1. NCBI lineage: Eukaryota > Metazoa > Chordata > Aves > Anseriformes > Anatidae > Oxyura > Oxyura jamaicensis. The sequence goes on from NC_048926.1 coordinate 39,367,873, forward strand.
TAGTAAATTATAGCATCTGATTTGCTTATTATTATTTTTATTTAAAATATACTTTTATATAAATATAATATATATATATTTTATATATTTTATA
>NC_048926.1:39368066-39379195 GCF_011077185.1 Oxyura jamaicensis
ATGCTTTGGAGCTTTTTCCTTTCCTAGTAAATTATAGCATCTGATTTGCTTATTATTATTTTTATTTAAAATATACTTTTATATAAATATAATATATAAAAATATTTATATAATATAAATATAAATACATATTTTATACACATAATTTTATATATTTTATATTTTTATATTTTTTATATTTTTATTTATAAATATATAATAAAATTTAATAAAAATATAATATATATAATATATAATATAATAAAAAATAAATATATATTTTTATTTTTTATATTTTTATTTGAAATATTACTGCTGAGCTCTGAGATAACACATTTTCAGGGAACTATTATAGTCCTAAAAATCTCATTTCCAAGTGGTAAAAACCACCTCAGAGACCAACATTAGGTATATAAAATTATGATTTTGGTTTATTTGTATGCATTCATCTGCATGAAAGTTCATCATTTTGTCAGTAATATCAATCTTGAAAGATCTTTTTACCTTTCTTCATGTTAAGGCATCATCTTTAATTTTGTTGTCTGATATCAAATATAAGAAAACTTTGTCATTCACAGTTTTTTGACCTTTTTTAGGATATTCATGAATGTAGTGAACAGCATGAAACAAAAACCATTTTGGGGTGGCAGCTAATCTTTCTCGAGAGTAAAAACTTGCCCTTCAGTTCAGCTCTCAATTCTAGTAGTTTTTAACAACGGGTTCCATTTAAGCTTTCCTGTCCTAGTTTTTGAAATATTTTTAATATGAAACTTCTCTCAAATTCCTTCTGATAACTCAAGTTATACCACATTACCTTCTTTGTCTATGCGTCTATCAAATATTCCAAAGAACTCGTGTTTGTGAGTAGTGACTTTCCATCAGAAAACACTTTTTTCTTTTTTCCTTTTTCTTTTTTTTCTTTTTTTTTCTTTTTTTCTTTTTTTTCTTTTTTCTTTTTTTGTGTGTCTGTGTCTTTGTCTATTTTCACTGATTCTGTTCTAGAGTAGTTTGGCTCAAATATGTGTGAGATTTTCTGGCCTTTTCTTCCCTGAATCTTCTCCAGAATCCTTTATAAGTTTTGCCATCATATTTGATATCTTCCAATTTTCTGGTGCCATGCAGATTTAAGCTATGTGAATGTGAGTATAATATGTCCTTAGTGTTATATTCCTCAAGAATTATTCCAATATGAGAAACCTCCTTGTGTTCTACATGGTGAACACAACCACAAAATAAGTAGATAAATAAATAAATAAATAAATAAACAATCATTTACATTCTTTTATTACCTTATCTTCTCTGGGAGTTCATTTATGTCCTGTCAATCATCTGCTGGCATTAAAAACTCTCAGGCAGAGTTCCTGCTGCTTACTGTATTTAAATATGTTTATTAATGTTTATACCTTTTGTAAGATGCTTCACAAATTCTTTTTGATAGCTTGTGTTTTTAACCTGCCAGAGTATAATCATTTTTACTATCCTTCTTTAAACACAAATTTGGCTCTTTAAAGATGTCCTCTTACTTCTCTCTTATGCTCTACTGCCAGCTGACTTTCTTTCCGTCTTTCTAGAATTTTTGGCAGGTGCTGCACATTTGATCTAAAGCGTTAATAAACACTTTCTGTGGTGTCTTCAAACATTTTTGTCTTTTAGCTATTCATTATTGTTTCTATTCAGACCTAATGAATTTGTTGGCTTTTGTGGCTTGTACAAGGAGGCTGATTCAAAGTATACTGTTGATACTTTTGGAAAGCTTTTCATTAGCAACCTTTTTAGTGAAGTCATGTGTGTGCTACTCAGGAGGTTGTTTATTATTGTTGTTGTTATTATTATCATTAATATTTTCCCCTAGGTTCCCTGTATAATTCTGCCTCAGTGTTAGGACTTGGTGTTATATACAATGAATCTAATTGGAGGTAGCCAGTCTTCTATTGTTACCCTGTTTCTTGTCCTCCCAGACATAGTGATCTCACATTTCCTATTTTCCTATTTATTAAACATGAAAAATGTATTCCTATTTGAGCATGTCTTCAGTGGTATCTTTTTTTTCTGGTTAATAGCTTAAATACTGAAATATATGTAACCTGCCAGTCATGTAAGTTACAGATAGAGAACACAGAGATATACTTGTAAAGATCTCTGTATTAAAATGGTGACAGGCCACAGCACTCCTTCTGCTGGTTCTGTTTCCTCTTTTCTGAACAGCATGTTCACACTGGAGTATGACTTTGCTCCATGTGTTCCCATCCATGTGTACAGCAGTACAGTAAAACTAGCTCAGCAACTGTCACTGATTTACCACATAAGGATCCTGTGTGCTGCTGCTGATGATTAATTCTGGTTAATACTTGAATTGTACTCCTTTTCTTGTCCATGAATTTCTCAACTCTTAATTTCTTGCCTGTAGAATACATCTGAGAGATAAAATGGAAGTGTGAATCTTGCAGGATTATAGTAGGTAAAAGCATCTTGTGAGTGGGCACATACTGCTAACACAAATAGCTGTATTACACATGAGAGTCCATGAGAGTACATGATCTGGTAGCTATACCAGACATGGGCTATAATAATATAGCGAGCTTTGCTAATACGATTTCCAGTTCCTGTAACTGTAGAGGTATATAACTCTCAAGCAGTGATGGAGCTGAATGATGAACATTCCAACACAAGTTCTGAGGCAGCTATTGCAGTATGAACGCCTTTTCCTTGTTTGAAGACATTAACCACCTTGTACAAGGCAAAAGAAGACATTAACCACCATTTGAAGACATTAACCACCTTGCCGTATAAGGCAACCCTCTCAGTGAAGAACCTCTTCCTGATAACCAGCCTGAACCTCCCCTGTCACAGCTTGACCCCATTCCCTGGGGTCCTATGGCTGGTCACTAAAGAGAAAAGATGCAACTGGCCCTCCTGGCTGCCAGGGCACACTGCTTATTCATAGTCAACTTGCTATCAACAACCACAACCCCCAGATCCCTCTCTGTGAGGCTCCAGCAGCCAGTCTCCTCCCCCAGTCTTGCCATGGTTGCCCCATCCCAGGTGCAGGACCTGGCACTTGCTCTTGTTAAACATCATGTGGCTGGTGATTGCCCAACTCTCCAATCTGTCCAGATCTCTGTGCAAGGCCTTTCCACCCTCAACAGAGTCAACAACTCCTCCACATTTAGTGTCATCAGGATAAGGAGTCTGCTGAGAGCTGATGTGTGAAGATTAGACAGCACATGTATGTGGCCAACTTTCTTTCTGCTACAGACCACTATCACAGCACAACTTGGTTCTTTAGATATTGGATGACAAAATGGCAACAAAACACAGAATAAATTTGATGGCTTTTACTATAACCACACACACCAATTACTAGTATAATTAAGCCAGAGCAATCTAAGGATAAGCAAAGTGAAAGGGGAAAGCCTCTTGCCACGTAGACAATTTCATTAAGGGCTCATCTTACCTACCAATAATCAACAGTCAGGAAAGTCATTGGCCTTTCTTATTCTCTGTAATGATGTTGGATGCCTTCTTCACTGTGCAGCACCCTTGGGTCAGCCAGTGAGAACCACCATCAAGAAGTAGCTGAAGCCTCCTTTGGAAAATGGGAAGTCTCATATTTTCAGGCCTTTGTCCTCAAGGGGTACTTGTATCATGCTGATATCTGCTGATGGGACATCGTAGCAAAGTATGAGCAATCCAGAAGGTTTCTGGAGTGTTGTGATGATACTGCATGGCAGAAGTAAGCAAGGAACCAAACTGAAGAGACGCTCTGCTGGTTCTGATACTTATAAATAAGGATGGACTTGTAAAGGATGTGAAGGTCCAGGTCAGCCATGGCTGCAGTGACCATGACATGGAGCAGTTCAGGATCTTGAGAGGAGGGAGCGAAGCGGAAGCAGGATCACAACCTTGGGCTTGAGGAGAACAGACTTTGTCCAGTTCTGAGACCTGTATGGAAGAATCCTATGGGAAATAGTCCTGGGAAAAAGAAGGGTCCAGGAGAGAAGTTTGATTTTCAGGGTGATCCTCTCCCAAGCTCAAGTATATTCACTCCTGACAAGCCTGAAATCAAGCAGAAAATATGCAAGGATAAACAAGTTTCTACTGATAACCTCAGACATAAAAAAGAAAATACGTAAGAGGTAGAAGCAAGGACAGATGACCCAGGAGAAATTCAGAGGAACTGTATGAGCATGCAGGGGTGGAATTAGGAAAGCCAAAGTCCACCCAGAGGTGAAATTGTTTAGGGAAGTGAAGGGTAACAAGAAAGGTTTCTATGGGTATGTGAGCAAAAAAGGAAGACTAAGGAAAGTGTGGGGCCTGTGCCAAATGGGACAGAGAACCTGATGACACAGAACATGGGAAAAACAATGTAATGTGCTTTCTTTGTGTCTACAGAACAGGTCTTATGAGGAATGGCTGAGGTAACTGGGGTTGTTTAGCCTGGAGAAAAGGAGGATCAGGGGGTCTCTACAACTACATTGAAAGAGGCTGTAGTGGGGTAGGAGTCAATCTCTTCTCCCAAGCAACAAGCAATAGGACAAGAGGAAATGGCCTCAAGTTGTGCCAGGGAAGTTTAAGTTGGATATTAGGAAAAGTTGGATATTAGGAAAAACTTTTTCACTAAAAGGGTTGTGAAACATTGGAAAAGGCTGCCCAGGGAAGTAGATGAGTCACCATCCATGGAGGTATTTAAAAAAGATGTGGTGCTTAGGGACATGGGTTAGTGGCAGACTTTGCAGTGCTAGGTTAACAGTTGGATTTGATGATCTTAGAGGTCTTTTCCAACCTAAAAGATTCTATGATTCTGTGATTGTTTGCTTTAGTCCTTACTGATAAGACTTGCTCTCAGCAATTCCAGCTCACAGAGACCAGTAGGAAAGTCCAGAGACTAGAAGACATACGTCTGTGGAGAAAAATCGGGTTAGGGAACATAAAACAGACTGGATATTCACCAGTCTATAGACTCTGATGATAAGCATCCACAAGTGCTGAGAGAGCAGGCTGATACCATTGCAAGGCCTCAATCATCTTTGAAAGGCAGAAACTTCTCCTTAGACAACAGGAGAGGTTTCTGAGGAACTGAAAAAGCAAATGCCACCCCTACATTGAGGAAGGACAATAAGGATCCATGAAGTACAGACTGTTCAGCTTCAGCACAGTAACAGGGAAAGTAATGAAAACATTTCCAAAGATATGAAAGACAAGAAGGTGAGTGAGAACCATCAGCACGGATTTTTGAAGGGGATATCATGTCTGACCAGCCTGATAGGCTTCTGAAATGAGATTGCTTGTGTGCTAGACAAGGGAAGAGAAGTAGATGTTGCTTACTTCTTCAGCAAGGCTTTTGACACAGTCTCACATGACATTCTTATAGACAAACTGACAAATTGTGGACTGGATGAGTGGACTAAAACTGGCTGAATATCCTTAGAGGGTTGTGATCAGTGACATGAAGTCCAGTTGGTGTCTTGTCATTAGCTGTGTATCCCAGAGGTCAATACTGGGGCAAACACTTTTAATATTTTTATGAGTGACATGGAGGATAGGACTGAGTGCAAGTTTATAGACGGTACAAAATCAGGAGGACAGACCAGGTGGGTATGCTGCCATTGAGAGGGGCCTTGACAGGACAGGGTAATGCTGCAAGGAACCTCATGAAATTCAGCAAAGGGAATTGCAGAGTTCTTCACCTGGGGAGGAGTAGCCCCAGGTACAAATACATGCTGGGGAATACCAAGCTGGAAAGCAGCTCTGGGAAAAGGCTCTGGGTATCCTGGTGAATATCAAGTTGACCATGAGCCAGCAAAGCAACATCACAGCAAAGCAGGCCAACACCATCCAGGGCTGCATTAAGAATGTTTCCAGCAGATCAAAGGAAGTGATCTTTCCCATCTGTTCAGCACTGTTGAAACAGAGTGCTGTGTCCAGTTCTGGGCTCCCCAGTTGAACAGTGATATGAAATACCTGGAGCAAGTGCAGTGAGGAGGCCACAAAGATTATTAAGGGACTGAAGCAGTCTTTTTATTTTATTTTATTTTATTTTATTTTATTTTATTTTATTTTATTTTATTTTTGAAACAGTACAAAAGAAATGTCCTTCATCTGCTGTGTAGAAGATAACTCTAGACAGAAGCTATAACAATAACTTCATGGTATCTAAATACTGGTACATAACATTGACTTTCCATGCTTCAATGTACAAGTGCTGTTTTCCTTGACACTTTGTAGTACCAGAGAAAACCCATGAAATTAACTAGCTTAACGGTTTCAATTGATGCATTTAAACTGCACACAATTTTATTTAACACCACACCAGTGTGGCATGGTATCTATTCTAGTTTTCTTCCATTTTCGTGCAGTCAGGTTGTGGCAGGAGATGATACTGGACTCTCAAGACTATGTTATTGCACATGTATGAAGTAATATCAGTCTCAGAACTTTTAATTAAGATGCAATATCATTCTCTGGTAAGCCAGTAACTCCAGTTCTTTCTGTTACACATCATGGAAGCTATGATAAATTTGCACATTACTGTCACAGAATTTCAGGAGAGATTATTAATGCTGGTGGCTCTTCATTAAGGGATTTCATTTCTACTGCACATTTTCTGCTCTTCCTTGAAGAACTGAAAGAAGCTGAATGAAGGTTTAAGTTTATATTAAATTAGATAAAAGTTGTGTAATGACAGTATATGACATTTCATTAAATAAAATAAGGTACTAAGCTGTAGAAACTAACATACTAATATGCCAAGAAAAAAATAGAAATTCAGTGAATGTTTTATACAATTATTATTATTATTATTATTATTTTATTTTGATACAGAATCCTTCCCAATAGTAGCATTTTTACCTAGTTAAGGCTCTTATAGTACTGCAAAGCTCTTGATATTCCAGTACCAACATAACCTCTGTTATTTTTCTGTGGTCATCTGAGAAATTTTTGAAGTGCTGCTCATGGCTAGTTCACAGACTTTTTTATGGTGTTTACAGAAGAACTTTGTGTTGCTGTGTTTGAGTTATTAAAATTCCCTAGAATTTTGTTGAGCAGCCCTCAACAAAATACCTCACCACAGAGGCTCTCCCATGAAAAAAGTTACTGAGCCTTTTGCGTGGAACTAGAAATTAATCCATCTAGCACCAGACTGATTGGTAATGTGCTGTAAAAGTATTGCATTGCTGATGGCAAGAACTTTTTCTGTCAAAAGAGAGTCCAAGAGAAGACTGTTATGAACTTGTCTGCTTTTTTGATTTCCTGGATTGCAGTCCAAAGCAGTAGGTTCTGTTCAGAACAGTTTTCACAGAGACTATAGTTGTTAACAGCACATGAATTCTTAGCAGCATATTAAACAGTTATTTAAATGATTGCATCCCTCTCCCATCAAAGTCTCTTTCCAAGATGGATAATACATTTATTTGACAATAAAATGCTATGGAGAACACTGATATTCATTTAGGAAAATCTCATGAAGGATCATCTCACTTTTGCTGTTTTGTACTTGGAAATTTCCTACTGTCATGATTTATTATATAAACAATATGCTATGCCTTCTCAAGTCAAATGCAAAAAGAAAGTATTACAGAATTGCAATTTTGATAATGCTCAGTATAATGAAGACAAGCTCTTTTCCTCAGGTGGGGGACAAAAACAAAATAGGTTGCCTGTGCCCAAAGCAGTCCAGATGGAATCCCAGTAGGCAGCACACTAGTGTAAAAGAGAGGAATTTTATTTATTTCAGGCTATGTATGTTTCACATTTTATGTTTCTTTGCTTTCCCAACTATGGCATACTAATATTCAATTATCAACTCTTCAGGGTTTAATTTCCAATGTGTTTTGTCTTAGAGATCTTCTATATTCTCTTCATATATTTACTTTATGGCAAGACTGGTTTCAAAACACTACACAATGCTTTTATTTTCCTGCATGCTTCAATATATTTGAAATGTTACATATTTTGCCACATAAAATACCTCAGGTAGCAAAACATCTCGTCTTGTTATATTCTATAAAGTAATTTATGTAAGCTGTGCTGAAACAACTTTGTGGAGCTCAAAATATAAATCTAGGTTGTCATGGATACACACATGAGAAGGCTTTCTTTATAAATATGTTATGAGTCTGACAATTTATTTTTAGAATATAAAAGTAGATTTTTTCCAAAAAAAGATGTAGTGTATAGCTAGGGTCATTATTGGTTACTCTGATTGCACTTAAATACCATTTATTTTACTTCCTGCTCATCATCTCAAAGTATTTTTAAGCAGTAAGGTTCACGTGGTGTCAAAATGGCTGATGACAGCCCAGGGCTTTTCTCTCACCTGTTTGACCCCTCTATACTAAATATGCCTGAAATGGTATTTATATATTATCATTAGTTAGAACATTGAAATTTTTATCTAGCAGAGGGTCTGTCAGTGCTTAAATGTCTGTAGATATTTCAGCTAGCTTTTTTCTCTCCCAGTAATTAAACTGGATACGGTAATTATAACATGTAGCTGGATAAGCTAAATAATTCATGGGACTTTCAAGTCAGCAGAAACCTTCTGGTATCACATTTGCTCCTAGTTCTCTGCTATATCTGTAGTGAAAGAAGCAAATATATGATTTTCTGTTACTGATGATTGATTATAAACCAAGAAGTTATGTCTGATAAAAACTGACAAATATGTGACAAAAAAAAAAAAAAAAAGTTTGAGAATAACTAATAGAAATAAAATTAAAGTAAATTAAAGTATACTAATCAAACAATAATCAAAGAGAGGGGACGAGATATTCAGAAGCTCTCTAGTTAAGAGCTTTCAAACTGTGTGTGTTTTGATATCAAGTAAAACAAAGCAAATCCCTTAAAGACAAAAAATATAACATTTTTGTAGAAAAGGCACAAACTAGTAGATGCTCTTTAGAAAATCATGTTTCTTCCAAGACTGTATAAATATTAATCTTCTGCTTATTGCATTAACTGTGGTGGAAAATCAGACTATGTAGAATTTATGCAGTACTCTTTACAGAAACAGTAGGGTAACTAATATTTTATGAAAAAATACACAATTAATATTGAAATATACCCTCAAAAGTTGACTTATTTGAAGTTTATATCAAATTATATTTTTGAAAAATAGGTATTGAAGATGCTCATGCACACATTTGTACAAATGTTCCTTGTTATTTTCCAGAAGGCTTTTCACACAAGTATTCCTAACTTGCTTAAGTTTGTCCAGCTTAAAAAGTCAAATTTGATTTTTCTCCTCTGAATTAGTTTAACTTCTATAGCAAAATGATACATAAATCATGTTTGTAGATGTTCTGTTCCATTAAGAATCAAAAAGTCCTTTTTAAGAGTCTGAAAAAATAATGTGGGCCTGAGAAATATAATGCATGACATGACAATATAGCAGATATTTCATATATGACACAATAGAGGCATAAATTCTCATATCAATGAAATGGGGAATAGGGAAAATAGGAAATCTGTTTGCCTTCTGGGAGTTAGACATAAATCATGAAGCCAAAATTTATGACCTAGAGAAAGTGCTAAAAACATGAAGGAGAGGGTAAAATCACAATCTTGAAGAGAATCTGTCATTTGTTAAGTCTGCCACATAGCTTAGACTGTGACCATTATTTGATAAAATAAAACATGGGATCACTACTTTAGGAAATTATTGTCTCTCAAATTTATTTCATTCAGGTTCCACTGGAAAGGAAATAAAGAGCCTAAAATACAATTTACGTATGCTGTCTTTCCTTGTAATTTGAAGCTGTTATTAATAAAGATTCATAAGGGTTCATACTAAAGAGTCTTAGAAGAATTGTACAAATCATGTGATTCAAATTACAGTTTGCCCTGAAAATAACTAGTATGCTATGTCTGTTGGATGTTAAAGGACAGTCTGTAATGAGGACATAAACCTGAGAAATACTTCCTAGGTATGCTAGAAGAGTTGTACAAGAAAAGCACTGCTATATTGCCAGTGGAATCTGATGTTGGTATGAGTGACTTGAGAAGTTGAGTTATGCTCCAGTGATAGAGGATCCATAAGCACAATGCAGTGTTAGAAAGTGAATGTTTAAAGGTTATTGCAGAGTCCAGTTGCATAACTGGTTGACAATTTTAAGAAATATATATATATATATATATCCTTTACCCATTTCTTTTGCTCTGTTTTCCTGTTCCTGTGGATTCTGCTGTTGCAATGTCTGAATAGTTATGTATATTCTCTTCATAGATGTGGAAAAGCATGGGCAGCTTGTCTGCTTAAATAAAAGAGTAGTTAGTCTGTCATGAATAGTACTGAGGCTGTGCTCTGCAGAAGAAGTAAGAATTTATTCTGCAGTGCAGTTTTATATTCAAGTTCTGTTCTGCTGTCTGGTTTAAGAGTTGTAGTGCAGGGGTTGACAAAAATAATTAAAAACCACCCTAAGAGGTTACATAGTTTTGGCAGGTATGTTGGAAATATCACAGAATCACAGAATGGTTGAGATTGTAAGGTAACCTGTGGAGGCCATCTGGTCCAACTCCTCTCCTCAACCATGAACACGTGGAATGGGTTGCCCAGGACTGTGTCCAGGTGGCTTTTGAAGATGTCCAAGGACATCTTTTTTTGTTTGTTTGTTTGTTTGTTTGTTTGTTTTGTTTGTTTTGTTTTCAGTAGTTTCCCAGGTATCTGCAGTCACAGGACTTCAAGAAAGTTATAATATATATACAATATCAAACCACACTAAAATTGACTACAATATCAAACCACACTAAAATTGACTAAGACACTAGAGAATGTCACATTTAATGGTGGTATATGTGCTTGATAAGTTTGAATCTTCTGTTAGAGCTGGAAGTAAGACAGTGCATACCATTTCTCTAATTTTTACAGGCATCCATCTTGATGCCTACAAAACCAGGCACTGCATGGCCAGGCTGTGGTTAGGCAAGTGGAAGCTGAGACTGCAGCTTATTTGATACAGCTGATGCTCTTTTCACTGTTGCCCTAGTCTGGCACCTTCTGTGTCACTCATCTGTTGTGTCTGGGTACAAAACTAGATTACCGTCTTTGGAGGGCATTAACTATTTTTACCACAGCTTTGATCAGTGATCAGTCTAAAAGACCCAAGTTTTTTTTTTTTTTCTTTCTTTCTTTCTTTCTTTCTTTCTTTCTT
>NC_048926.1:39379295-39431963 GCF_011077185.1 Oxyura jamaicensis
TTGTTTCTTTGTTTTTTTTTTTTTTTTTTTTTTTATAGGAGTGCCAATGAATACATAACAAATGCAACAGACATTGTGGTAAACACCTGTATCTTACCATGTAGAGTTTGCTGCTGTCCAATTACACATGTGCTTACAATTGTCTCAATGCAAATGTAGGTGTAAAATTGTGCACATGTGAGCCCAGGGTATAAAAAGAATATATGAATTGGTATATGACTTTAAGAATAAATCAAAATCAAACATATAACGTGCTAAAAACAGACTTGATTAAGGAAGTCGGTTTTGAAATTGACTTTCATCAACAGGAATACACAGGAGTGTTTTCAAGTTATTTAGGAAAAATGATTTTGAATAATACTGTTGTTTCACATCTTGGATGAGCTTCAGTTGTTCCCATTTTGTTTAATTTCATAAAGAACCAAATCTTACACTGCTCCTTGTGTTTTTGTTTGTTTGTTTGTTGGTTGGTTTTGTTTTTGTTTTTGTTGTTTTGTTTTGTTTTTTAATGAAATACACCGTTTGCACAGGGTATGTAGAGAATTAGAACCCTTGTAAGACAGTCATCTTCCTGACCCTGGCGGAAGACATTGGTGTTCAGAATGTGTGAGGAAAAAAATACTTATAATTCTTGAGCAAGCTTTATTTTACAGTGACATTTGTGACCAGTGACCCTGAATTTCTGTGGTGAATTTCCTAATAAAATGTCAAGTATACTGTTAGTTATTTAATAACTCCTACATAATAAGAGTTATTTTAGGGATTACCAAGGGATGTTTGCTGTTAGTTGATAGCAGTACACCTGTTTGTGTTCAATTTATTTGATAATCGGATCAGCAGATGCATCTGTGGTGCTGTCTGCTGTGTTCATTTGTCCTGGGCCTTCTATTACTGTGGTGTTTCATTTCAGATGTGTGGGTGGTCAGGTATGGTCTTTTCAGTTTTGGTGACTCAGCCATCCATGCACAGACACTCTTGGCCATGAGCACTGGGTGGCCAGATTACCTTTGCAAACCAATATGAATACTGCTAGGCAGCTAGCTAAGCAGATGAAGGAAGTGTTAAAGACAGCAGAGGAATAGCTCTGTGCACTGATGAACACTGAAGACAATGTTGGAAAGGAATCTTCAAGAAAGCAGGCAAGTAATGAGGTACCAAATGTGCTCAATCCTGCAAGTACGAGCCAAGAAGTTGCAGGAAGCTTATCATCAGAGATGACGTTTGCTGTAGGGTAATGTCCTGGTTTCAGTTAGGACAGTTATTTTTCCTCCTAGTAGCTGGTAGGGTGCTATGTTTTGGATTAGGATGAGAAGAGTGCTGATAACATGCTGATGTTTTAATTGCTGGAGAGCACTGCTTACACTATGCCAAGGACTTTTCAGCTCCTCGCTCTGTCCTGCCAGCGGGCAGGCTGGGAGGGGACAAACCCAGGACAGCTGACCCCAACTGGCCAAAGGGGTATTCCATACCATCTGACGTCATGCTAAACAATATATAGGGGTGGCTAGCCGGGCTGGGGGGGCCGGCTGCTCGGGGTTGGGCTGGGCATCGGTCAGCGGGTGGTGAGCAATTGCATTGTGCATCACTTGTTTGTACATATTATTATTATTATTATCATTATTATTTTCTATCTTAATAAACTGCCTTTATCTCAACCCACAGGCTTCACTTTCCCGTTTCTCTCCCCCATCCCAGAGAGGGAGGGGGGAGGGTGAGCGAACGGCTGTGTGGTGTTTAGCTGCCAGCCGGGTTAAACCACAACAGGTAAAGCCTTTGCTTCTGGGAGAAAAGTAAAGCTGGTATGTAGGATGCCTGCAGGTATGCAATACGCATGGAAAATATTGCTTGATTTTCTTGTTCTTCATAGCTTCATAGCAGAAGGCATTAGAAATTTTTGTGATTCTCCACAATGTTGAAAAGATGCAAATGTATTTTACCATTCTAAAGAACTAAGTTTTGAGGTGAGAAATGCCCTAACATACAATATATCAGTCTATAGGAAACAAAGAGAAGTGTCCTATTGCAAGATTGTTGTTATATTGGGTTCTTGATGGAATGCTTATTGGGCAGCGTAAATTGCTTCCTTCCAAGAAATTTCATACTTGTTCTGTATTCAACAAGATAATCAAGACTAGAAAATGTTTCCCATTTATCTACTGTGAAATATTTCGCTGATATGCTTAATAAACTTGTTATCTGAGCTAGAAATGATAGAGAAAATGAGGTTACAGGTCAAAACTGGGAAAGTCATAACACAAAGTTAAACAATACAGATTGCAACATGATGGCTAAGTCGGAGAGAAACTTTTACCATAAACAGAAATCTGTAAATTGAGCAGCCTAATTTCTGTTGTATGCTGTAGACATTGGAATACTAACAGCTTGCCTACACTTGAAAGTCAATCTAAAATTAGAAAGATTGTAATTTAAAATACAGCATTTGTTTCTAAGTAACAATCAACCACTAACATTTCTAGTCCCCAAAAGAGTGTTAGATGCCTAAGTGTTTTAATCCATTTCAAAGATAAACTCTGCAGGCTGCAATTAAAGAAGAATGTGTGGTGAAACATACCGTTCTTGGATACAGATTCAAGAATTAAGGGTAGGCAGATTTTTAAGTACTCAAAGAGCAACTGAAGCTAAAATGGTGCAAATCACCAGGACTCTCTGCCAGTAGCTACAGAAGTGAAACCACAGAGAATGGCAAAGTCTGTTTGCATGGTGTTGACTGAAACTTCAATTTCTGCATGCAGAGACTGTATCTACACTTCCACTTGCTCATTTTGGAACTGTAAGCAGTCTAACAGGGTGTCTGGGAAAATAAACATCTCTGTAAGGAGCACTGGGTGTGTCTGCACTGCTCAGACCACTTGCTGTTTTACAGTTCCCCTGCTTCTCTGCAGTGGCTGTGTGCTACAGTGTCCCTGAGATCTCTTGTGGTAGCTCAGTCAGGTACTTTCCCAGGCAAAAGCCACATGTGGATCAGTTAAAGGTGACCTTAAGGTAGCAGTGAATAGGCAAATAAAACAGTTTCATCATCTTTGGCTTCATTACACACACGTAAGCATAACAATCCAGAAAGAATATCCTTTATTCTAGCTGTTCAGCCAGTTGCCTAAAGATGTAATTTATAGCTACATCCAGTATCATTTATGTATGTGCTTGAAACAGAGTTGCCTGTACCTAGGATAAATTATTTAATTAACATTTAATAAGTGTATAAACATTACGTTAACACTATCTGTGTCTGGAGGAGAAGGACTAATGGATATGAGCATATGACAGAAGATCTATGAAATACCTCAGCAATGATAACAGCAGAAAAAAAATCTCCTCAGGCATGCTGTGAATAGAAAAGATGGAAAGCAATGAAGAAATTTTATGAATTAATTACTCAGTTGATTTAAGCTACAAAAACATCTGTGCCCATTAAGATGTAATGATGGGCATAAAATTAAGTATAGTTTATCCAAATTTTCTAACATACATTAACTTTTGTATTCTATGATTTTTGCAAGAAATTATGCACAATGAAGATAAATAAATAGAAAAGTGCATGTGTTGGAAAACAAAACAAAACACTATTAATATTATAGGTTTACACTATTGTTTATTGTCATAGTCTTCATTAATGTTTAATTTACAGACCTGCAAAGCTTCTGAAATACTTCTATTGCCATCTTGCCATTTCCTCCATAAACATAAACTCACATGAGCAAAGTATGTTATGAAGAACTATCACCTTTGCCCTAGACTGTCTTTGTAGTACTTCCATGATGAGTTCTACAAGCAAAAAGACATAAGGGTAGCTCTATTTTCTCCCATATTTGCTACTCTGCTGGGCCGTGCAAGCCTTCAGGGAAGCAGGAAAGATGCTCTGAGAGCAAGGAAGCCTTAGCAATGTGTCTGTATGACTGCACTGTGAAGATGTATTTTTCTTCTTACTTCTGTTGGTATACACAGGAAAACCATGTGTAGCATCACAGGACAATTTACCTGCCTACACCTGATGTTTGTCCAAAGCTAGATTGCATCTCATATTTTGTAAGGGAATTATTAACAGAGCAGGACACAAAAACTTTCCTGGACTCTTAAGTACAGGTAAGAATAACAAGAACAACTTCTCTTGAGGTATATAAGAAAGACTGCTGCATTTCTTGTGCTGACATAAAAGTAGGCTAGTGGCTGGGTTAAGAAATTTGTTGTCCATAACATCTTTTTTACAAGTGCTTGCTCTCAGGTTGAAAATGTTGAATGCTACTGGTGTGCTGAGAGTGTTTTAAGGCTCCTCAGCTATTTTTTTTTTTTTTTTCTCTAGCATTCCCAGAGGTGTTGAAGTTTACTGTATCAGAGCTTTCTAAATGTAGCATTATTATTATGTTAGATGACAGGAATCTTGGCTGCTGCCAAGACAAAGGAATCTTGCTCGGCTTTTTTTCAAATTTACACTTAAGAGCCTCAAAGTGACTGCAGTGTACCTTGTAGGTAAGACATGTACATTAAAGTTAAAATGAATTGAAATTAAAGCCAAGTAGTGTTTAAATGATCTATCCAAGTCACCCAGGGACTTTGTGGTGGAAATGAACCTCCCATGTCATGGTACTGTCCTGTTTGTCAACACTTCCTAACTGTCACCAAGAGAAGTCAACATTCTTTCACTTGCTTTCTACAAATACAAATTATTAGAACACAAGAAGGCCATGGAAAATAGGCCTGTGAAAGAATGTTGGTGTGTATTAAGCACTGCAGCACATAAAAGCTCTGTCCCTAAGGTACTGTTTGCATAAGAAGGCAATGGCAGAGCTCCATCTCAAAGACAGGAATCTCTGTGGAAGCTAAGACACATCAGGCTCACTATTTTTAGTTTATTAAAGCTATCTGTTATGTTTCTTTATTGTCTTTAACTCTCTAGCCTCCTCAGAGATTTGTTACTGTACTTACTGAAAAGAATGGCATGCTATGATTTCTCCACCTTCTTTGTTCCTAGCATACAGGCCGAACATTTTGATTTATAACAGATACCTAATGCAAAACAGTTGTGAAAGGGTCAAGGCAGAGTTGAGTCTGGTGTCCTTACCAAGAAATTCTTTACTGATCTTCAAGGGTAAAGGAAAGTTATCAGTATGGCTGGGGGGCCCCCCCCCCCGGGGGGGGGCACGCCGGCAACGGGGCCGGGGGAGGAAGGCATAGGTTTGGGAGTGTTGGGAGTACTTGTTTCTGATTTGCAAACCCCCAAAGCTTAATCATTGAATATTAATTCCTTTCAAACAGAGAAAATTTGTCATGTTGCATACATTTGAAGGGGTTTGCTATTTAAGGTCAGGAATATTTTTTTCTACCTCTTAAATTTGCCTCCTTAGTGGATTCAAAAGTGCCTTAGAAGAGTAGTTTTAGAAAATAATGTACCTTATCATGTTTGATTTCATTGTCAACAGCATGTTTTTTGCTCCGTTTATAAAACAAATAGATTCAGAGAGCTCAAGTGAGAAGGCACTTAAATATGTGTAATTTAAACTAGCTGCCCATTCATAACCAGAAATTCATCTGCATTGGCACAGGCTTTGTCAGAAGGGACTTATTGCTGGTTTATTTTATATTGCTGGAATTATTGATGGAACCCTTTCTGTTCCATGGATGTCTCAAGATTTGAAGTTTTGTAGTTTTGAGAGGTACAGTGGGGTGGAATGGGTGAGAGATCTCCTCTGGAACACAGTCAGCCTTGCACCATGTTTTGGGCTGGTCTTTCCTGAGCAAAAGACTCTGAGGTGAAATAACATTCAAAGAGTTCTTGAGAGAGTGCAGTTAGGTGGAGCTGGCTGGTATGTGTATGTTGAAAGAAGCATAAAGGTATTGCACTTCCACTTCAAAGTACATGGGCTCCTTCTGCATGGACTCCAATACCCTTGGGTTTAGAGAATATTGATCTGTGAATAAGGGCAAGACTTCCTCTGGAGGAGAAAACTGTGTTGTAAACATCAATCCGCACCCTCTTCTACTGGGGTAATTTTGATGTTTTTAGGACCATCCATTTACCTTGGAGGATCTGATAGTATTAACAGACGTACTGATTTTACCTGTTCTCCCCAGAGTTGTTTGCCTTTAAACAAACTTTAAAAATTGAACCAGAATTATTGTTTCATGTCAGCCAGTTTGATGAACACTGTCACCATAATAAAAATAAATTATAAATAGTGTACAAAATACATGTACAATGGGGAGTAATATAGTACATGAAAATTACAGATCAGTGAAATGTAGCCAAGTAAACTAAATTCATGTCTTCTAACCTGAGGTATAAGAGATTTAAAACTCTCCTGAGAAGTGGTTGTTTTCCTTCATAATCAGAGGAAATATTGGTCATTACTGGCAAAATAAAATATTGGCAGTGCTTTCAATGCTTTACAGGATGTTGTAATACTTGCTTCATGTAATCTTCTCCCCTCCCCCCCCCCCAAAGAAAAAAAAAATGTGGGGGAAGAGTATTTCTCCTTTAGCTAGCATTTGGCTAGCAGCATGATGAATTAATATCTTCATTAGCTGGGAAAGCCTGTTACCACCCAGAGGTGTGCTTTACTGTGTGTTAATGCCTCAGCATTACAACCTCATGTGTTTGCATATCTTTAAAAAGAAATATTCTGCACATCAATTTAGTTATTAAGCTGACCTGAATTCTGAAGGTTTGCTTTTTTTTTTTTTTTTTTTTTTTTTTTTTTCCTACATGCTAGCACTCTAGCACTCTAACTGTCATAGCACAGCTTCTAAATGCTGTCACTCGCCAATACTGTGCCGGGTCAATGAAACTATGCTTCCTAGGTCCATAATATCAGTAAATCAAGAGTGAATTAATTTTTTTCCCTTTTCAATCTTTGCCGTCTGATAGCTGGCCCCTCCCCTCATGCCGGTTTACCTCTCCTGGCAATGCTTTGGGGAAGAAAGTGCAAGCACCCCTCCGCTCACTTCATTTAAATTCTCTCTTTCTGCTCTGCTTTTCGCCCAGGGAAGCAAGCGGAGGAGCGAGGCGGATGGCTGAGCTTGCCCGGGAGAGCCTAACCCGGCTGCTCTCTGAGGAGGGCAGGAGGGAGAGAGCGGGAGCGGCAGCAGCAGCAGCAGCAGCTCGCACTGCAGCCTCTTTTTTTATGCGGGCTGCCCCTTTCCGCTCAGCCAGCGCAGCCTGCCCCGAGCGGCGGGCCGATCGCCTCCATCCCTCCGCATTTGGTATGCATGAGCACTGCTGTTCCCACGCAGGAGCCCGCTGCTCTCTTAAGGAGGCTCGGCGGAGCGGCTCGCCCAGCCCAGCCCAGCCCTCTGCCCGCGCCCGGCGCGCCCTGCCCGGGGGATGCCCCCAAGCCGGGCGGCGGGCGGGCGCTGCCAGCTCTGCGGCTCATCTCCCGGCGGGGTCCGCGAGGGGTCATGAATCAGACCGACGCTCCCCGGCCGCTCAACTGGACCATCCGGAAGCTGTGCCATGCTGCCTTCCTCCCGTCCGTCAGGCTTCTTAAGGTACGGTGACACCCCGCTTTGAAAATCGGTGCCCGCCGCCTAGCATCTGCCCGGAGGACCGCCGTCGCAGCTGCTGGAAAGTTAATGCAGAAATAGTTCCAACTTTCCTATTAATTACTTCCCCTGCTACCTTTACAACCCCTTGCGACTACCTGAAGATCCCAAAATTGCGTTTCTGTACTCCAGCGCAGCATCTTTGTCCCTTGAAAAAGGTTTGGGAGAGGGATTAAAAGGGAGTAAGTAATGATGGATATCATCCATGTTTCCGTTTGCCTTGTCTTAAAAACATCAAGCCATGAACTTCTAGGGAAGGGGAAGGAGTCCCTTTCTAAGGCGTGTTCCTTTGTGGGTAGTCTTCTGCTGTCCGTTCTTTGGGGTTATTTGCTCCCCAAGAAACAGCCAGTGCTACTCAGACCAACTTGTAAATGGAACTGTATGTTAGTGGACAAAGATTATCCTGGTGTGTAGAAAGCTGTATTTAGGAGTAGGGTCAGCCAAAGACTGACAGTGCAGACAGTGTTCTGTGAAACTTTCCGACAATTATTTTGTTTGTTTAAGCCAAGTGACACAGTTTTGAAGGTGCTTTCCTAAAAGGTTATTGTTTGAGAATTGGGGGGGGGGGGGGGCCCCCCCCATTATAGACAATGTAGGGATCCTAATTGTGGCACATGAAATATTACTACTACTCCAGATCCCACTGAATCCTTTAATCTAGAGGAATTTGTAATGGAATACAAAATATCATGCATCAACTTTTAGAGGAAAACGTAACATTAAGTTGATGTGTCTTCTTTGTTCTTGGAACTTCTTAATAATTGAGTTATACAATGAAAATTTAAACAATAGGTTTAGGTTCCTTTGGGCTTCTGTACCTGTAATGCAGATATATTTTAAAATGCTGGATTCAGGCCACTAATAATTTCTTTCATCTTGATAGTTTGGCTTTAATATGCAGCCAGGTAAAACATGGCTACTCTCGCAGTGTATTGGAATGTAACATTTGATGTAACCACTTGATTTTGTATGGATAGATTTGAAACTAGGTCACTCCTTACTAATGCAATATATTTGCATGGTAGTGCAAGTAGTATTGAACGTATGGTTATGTAGTGCACAAGTGACCACGCTGTGTCTTATAGCAAGTATTTATCACATAATGAGAGGAATGGACTAGCACAGAAAAATATTGGTTTCCAAGAAAGGTGTATGGCTTCCTGGAAGTACTTTGTGAACAGCTCCAAAGAATAGATGACAAAACTTAGATTGCTGGAAAATCAAAATACAACCGAAGTATAACACAGAACAAATCAGAAAGCAGTATGATTCCCTTTAAAATGCTTCCCTCCAGCTTACCACCCCCACCTCCCCACCCCGCCCTGCACCAGAAGCACACATTAAAATAACCACACTTGACAAGTCAGATACATTTAGGAAAACATTTTTTTTTTCTTTTTTTTTTTGGGGGGGGGGGGGTGGGGGGGGGGGGAATGAGAACATATATAGGGAATTTTATTAACATTCTCAATATCATAAAGTCTGCAACATTTATTTTTTGGCAGACAAATGTTGCCCCCTGTGTATGGTTTCTCTTCATTGCACATGTTTTAAGGGTGAACATCATGATTAATTATTAAAAGAGCTGTCTGAAAATGATTTTCTGAAGCTACTGCTATAACCCTTCAGGGGCAGTCAGGGAGTGGACACTGCAGAGTGAAAAAGAGGGGAGCAAATAACCAGACATAAGCAGTGTCTGCATGGAGGGGTATGTGGGGTGTGGGAGACCACAGCAAAAGAGATAGGATCCTGGCATGTTCCTGAGCTGATGAGCAGAGCTTGTTGATTAGAGAGGGAAATGCACAATCAGCTTAAAATGGTGATTCCGATATATACTTTTTACCTTTGTCTTTTATTACGGAGTGTGTTCAAAGCAAGTGATTCATGTAAGAACAGGGCCCCATTGTCCCAATTCCCCAAAAGATATGATAACCAATCAGGGTGAATTCTCTGTTACAAAGATCTAGTAAATAAAGAGAATGATAATAGCAGTAGTAAATTACCAAATAAGCAGTATAAATATTTTCTTGTTTTTCCTCCAGGAATTTGATTATTTTAATGTATAAATTCATCAGAAGGTATTTGTATTCTTCTCTCTTGTGTGTCTTTCTCCAAAATTAAAAATAAAAGTACATAAACATTTATTTTTATTTTTATTTTTTTATCCCTAAATGAAGGTGCTCCTTTAAATGCACAATCACTGGAATGGCAAATGCAATGTAGTTCATTTTTAATTGCTTACTTTCCAAATGGATTAAGTGGTCTTAAGGGGTAATGTAATATTGTGTCTCAGTAGATGTTCAGTAGATGCTTTTTAATTCAGCCTTTCTCTACTTAGGGTTCCCTCAGTTCTAGAATAACTCTGCAGAAACTGATATGTAATAGCACATTTTTATTTATTTATTTATTTATTTTTCTTATGGTTGCCAAACTCTATTTACATCACGTAAAGTAACTTGGAGTAAAAGAATATGAAATATCATTGTATCTTTGTCTTTCCTATGCTTTAGTTTAGTCTTTTGTTTATCAGAACAAATAGCTAAATTACATCATCGAATTTAAGAATATGGCTTTGTCTGAATTTGTAAGAATGAGAGATAGCAGAATTTTACCTATTTTACACATGAAAAAAACACTGTGCCATGCTCTGGACCTTGATAGAAAGCAGCAAGAACTTTTCAATTAATTTCATGTCCTCTGAAAGAGAAGTGTATAATTTTAAGTGTAAAATCTGTAGTTTCAAACCGATGGATTTAGACAAACACTGGTGTCTTGGAATTACGTGGATATTCTTACTTCATATTGCTCACTAACTGTCAATGGGATTGCCTTAAAGAGACCAATTTAAAATAACTAATAAAATATGCTATTCAACAGGCAGGCTATGATTTTATTCTATCTTGTGGTACTGGCGTGCAGTGCTCAGTTGCACAAACTGACAGTTGATTTGTCTCTGGCCTGATATGATTTAAGTTAAACTATTGCAGATGCTGACAGGCCCAGCAGCTGTCCAACTCTGCTGCCCATGCTTTTCTTTAAGGCATGTGTTTCTGTTCTAACCGACTTCACTAATAGGAATGTTTAGGAATGGTTTTATAATCTCTGTCTTTCATTTTTAAATTTAATTTCATTATTTTATTTTTAAAATTTCTAACAGGCATGCAGAATACTAGAAGTTATTACATATGAAGTTATTACATACATTACATTTGATCTAAGACTGAAGCAAATTACCGGAGAGCATTTTTATGACTTTTGTCATCAGATCATCCTTCACTTGTCCCATTTTCTCTCCTAATAAACATTTCCTGTAGCACATTCCATGCTGGTACATTTTGTGGTTGTCTCAGGATGCACGGTAACTCACCGTCTAATGCCTTCCCATCTGAAATAAGAGGATTAAGAAGTGCCTGGAGCTCATGTGCAGAGAGGCTGATTTTGTGCTAGAGAGAGGAACCATAATTCTTTCGATATGGTCAGGTTAGTTTCTGAAGGGTCTTTCCAGCAGTGACTGTGCAGCTTCCATTCTTCTATTTGAGTTCTCAAACTTGTTTCTTTGTGTGTTTGGCTAAGGTCTTGTTAACTTCATTCTTCTCATTATTTATTTTTTCTTAGTGAAGAATTAATACTAGTGGAAGCAGCCCCACTCCACTTTGTGCCATTGTGTGACGCAAGAGCTATCAGATTTGCCAAAAGCTCTGGTAGTCACTTTTCTGTTTGTTTTATGGTGAATGAGAGTTTTTGAGTCAGAAAACTCAGAATATGACAGAAGAAGAGATGGCCTCACAAGAAATGAAGCCTGGCTGAAATAGGATTCAAACATTTCAGACATTTTATGTTGAAGAGCAAGTTTATATGCTCTTTAAAAGTTGACAAATGATATCATATTGAAGATTTCACTCAGAGCACTCCGTGCCATGGCAGAGGCTACAGATGTTGCACTTCTGCTTGGGACATATTTACTTATGATATATGCCATTGAACCAAGGAATTAGTAATGCATTAAAACAAACAAACAAGCGTAGGAGAATAGAAGCGTGTCCAGTATTTCTCCTACTATGGCAAGTTTCCCTGTATCCATAAAACAGATATTTAACAAATAAAGACTCGGAACACAGGTGAAATACTAGTAGGTACTTGGTGATACACTGCACAGCTCAACAGTTTAAATCAGCTAAAATGTCATTGCTATTTGGTTACCAAATATAATTTAATTTCAGGACACTTTTGAAAAATCTAGTTGCGTAAATTGAATGAACTATCTGTTTCCCCTGCATGATGAAAGAATGAAATGTATTCTGTGTAAAACAGTAAATATTTATGCTTCTGAAACCTCTACTTTAAGAAAATGTGACAGTAAAAGAGGAGGAAGTTTTATTTTGAGGGACTGATTTTTTCCCCCTTGTGGGTTTGAAAAAAATGTTATTGGACTGACAGAACAGTCCATTGATTCAGGCAAGATACTTTTGATAATTAGGTTCTAAAATTAATTTTGAAGTAAATTAGTGTGCTATATTCACAAAATGGTAGTACTAGATTGTGCTATGCACTTAAGAAATAGAAGTGCTAGCTTTTCTCTTAGCCAGTCCTCTGATATCTAGTTGGCAGTAGGTGTTTCTGATTTTTTCACTGCTTAAGAACTGATTCTGGTTATCATTTCAGTAAATTTACCATATACACCTTTCAAACATCAACAAAGTGAGAGGGAAAGCTTACACATTCTGAAATGAAAAAGTGAGGTACTTGGAACAAATCCTAATGCATACTGCTATCATGAGTGAGCTAGCACATTAAGTGTTTCTGAAAGTAATATGCACCATACTGACAGTAAAATGAGGGCAGTAATTTACCTGTGCCTTGCACTCAGCTGCTTACTGACTTGAATTGTAATAACTAATGAGCCACTACCTATGCTTCTTTCAGGTGGATTTGATGCATTCTGGGAGGTAATGACAGTTCCACTCTTAGGATCAGGCTGCTTAAAACATAAGCATATAGAAAATATCATTCAATGTAACATTTTTCTTGAAAATTAACAAATACTGTATATACCTCTTTGTATGATGAGATGCAGTACACGATATGAAAGATGGATGTTTTGAGAATGCATATAAGTTCTGTCCAGAAAAGAATGATTTGTGAACCAATTTCTCTTTTCTTGACAGAAAGATTGTAGTTATACCTATTACAGTTGTAATAGATGTTACTTTTTTGTCTCTAATTCACAGATTTCCTGGGGTGCATTATTTTTCCTAGAAACCCCAAACCCATGTAACCAGCAAAGAGAAAACTTCTGCTTTTTCTTGGGTATTATGCTTCTGTGCCAACAGTTTCATCAGTTAAGGCTGGAAGAAGAGAGTCCTGAACTAAGATATTGCCCTGCCTTTGCAATCTTCTACTTTGTTATCAGGAAATTCATTTAGCACTTCAAATCAAAGCAGTAATGGGTATTGCAGTGTGGCTTCAGGCCACCTTCGAAGAGGTATGCTTACATTACTGCTGCTCTGATGTTAGCTGTGACTCTAGTATTTCACTTTTTTTTCCAAAAAAAATAATATCAGTATAGTGAAGTCATTTTTCCAGTGGGACTGAAGAAGTGACAGTATGCCTTTTGGGGGTTGCATATTCCCCAAAGCTGCTTATTTCTTGAAGTCACGCTTCTCAACAAACGTGAGATGAGCCAAATTTTCTCCCTTGGTGGCTGGGTATGTTTATGTGTAAAGAGTTAATGACAGATAATATTTCTTCTAAAAAGGAAGGAAGTGTTGAATTTGGTAATGCTTTCTATTATTTTATAAACAAAACTAGTAGTTTTGTATTGTTATTTTTTTTTGGTATAGAGTACTATTTTTATTATTTTATTTTATTACATGATCTAAGATGAAACAAAGCTAATCAGTTCCATGAACACGATTCAGGTTGGTAACCTCTGCCTTGTAAGTGATGTAACAGCAAAATAATTTCCCCCAAAATAAATAATATCCTGATTAGGGGGAAAATAAATAAATAAATAAAAGATCAAAGCAAAAATAATAGCCTATTCCCTTTACAGTGGAAATCATGGTACTATGAGACTGTCTGCATGTAGAAGAGGTAGACAAAGTGATGCAGTTTTGAAGGAATCTGCACTCTTTTGAGATATTGTAGAGGAAAGAGTAAAAGAGTAGTTTAAATTTCCAGGTTGGAAATGGCAGTTTGAATGCAAAATTTATTCTTCTAAACCAGGTACTCACTGTGTGAGTCCTTTTCAAAATAGTAGAAAAGGTAATATTAAATTTGCAATCTTTATGCAGCAACAAAAGTACAAAAATGCCTGGCTTTACTAAAGAGACTTGCAACAGCTATAGGTTTTCATCCTCTTGCACATCAATATAGTTTTACAGTGCTTTCCATAATTCCCGATCTTTATTTTAATCTTAGAAAATACAGTTGACTTTTGCCTTCTACTATGCTGCATGGCTAGTGGGCTAGAGTGAAGAAGGTGAGGCATCAGAGAAGTAATCAAGTTCCACATTTCCTGCTTGCCTAATTATTTGACTCGAAAATGGTATCTGCTTCCTCTGGGGCTCAGTCTTTTCAAATTTGAATACTTACATGTGGCAAATGGCCACAACTCCTATTGTCCTTTGCAAGAATGGAGAATGTATGAAACACTGCAACAGACCTGGGTATCAGAAAGTAAATGCAAGTTTCCTAATTTCTGGCTCCAGGAGAGATGTCTTTATGGCCTTGCTTCCAGAGATTAAAAAATAGTAAGTAGCATTTTTGATGTATTAACAGGGCAGAAAAAACAATTCTGGTTCTGAACAGACAATATTGGTTTAAAAATAACAGTAAAATGCTACAAGGTACAAAAGTAATAGAGGCTGCAAATACTACTGTGTTAGTGGAAAACTGTATTAACAATGTAAGATTTTAATGTTGTTCTGAAGTACTGTTCTGTATGTCTAAAGGGGTGCCATGTGAGTATTTCAGGCCACAGGACCACATAGGGAAGCTGAGTGGTTTTATTCCACCTGAATTGCTAACAAGACTATGCTATAGTGTGTAAAAAGAAATGCCCTTGGGTCTCACTCGAAATTTGTGTCAACGATGATAATAATAAAGCATAGAATAAAATCGATTCATCAAAAATATCTTTCATCCCCCAAATAATATGATGACATGAAGCAGTCTGACAAAGTGCTTTTAGCAGTGTCAAGGAATTTAGTGATGACAATATCAAGGTTATTGTACTTTAATTTAAAAAAACATCAGGCTGATTTTACCGTAATGAGGAGGTGATAGAGTGAAAACATTGTCTTTCAGTTACCCCTTGTTCTTCAGCTATTGTTTGTAGATACACAAGGCAGTTGTAATAACATACAGATCCATCAAAATTAAGAGTTTATGGAGGATGTGCCACATTATCTTGTTACAGAAGGATGCCAGTTTTGGAACCTCATCTGTGTTTTACTAAATCGTCACAGCATCTTGCCACTGGTGTGTTGTAATGCAATATCACACTTCAGTTTCCCCATACAACATCTTGAAGCACATCTTTGCGTACAGCTGGAAAAAGAGACCAAATCTACCTTCTACCTCTGAGAACTTTTCAGACTGACTTTTCCATTACTCTATATAGAAGTTTCTAAGTTTCCTAAATCAGAGAAGACATCTTACAAATATGCTCTTGTTCAACTTTTGGGTCCTTTATTTCAAGCTACATAGTTGTGTCTTTGAAATGAGGATGTATTTGATTAATAGTGGTTGGTGGGTTGTTGTGTTTTTTTTTATTATTTTTTTTTCCCGTCCCTTTCCCCATCCCCTTCCTCTCCCCCCTTTCCCCTTCCCTTTTCTCTTTTTTTCCCTCTTCCCTCTTTCCCTTTTCCTTTCCCTATTTCCATTTCCTTTCTCTATTTCCATTTTCTTTTTCCCTCTTTCTCCTTTTTTTTTTTTTTAAATCCGGTTTCGCATTCTATGTTATCACATAAAAACTGTGAAGATTTTTTACAACCAAGGCAGAATATCACTGCTTGTTTATTATTATTATTATTATTATTAATCTATTTTTTATTTTATTTACATCTCTGCCCAGCTCCCTCCTGACTCTTTTTCTGAACTGCTTCACTCCCTGCAGTTTTTCAACATTGAGCTGCTTAGCCTGTACTCAAAAAAGCAGTAGTAGTGACAGGTTATGATAGCAATAATGAGGACATATAATTTGCCACATATAGTCTGGTGACTGAGTCATCCATGGAAGAGGTCAACTTCCTTCGCTTGTAAAACAGTCATCAAGATTGTGCACCATACAAGTGAGATGGGCTCAACAGCAGTTAAAGGTATCCCTTTGCTTTTGGATGTGATGATTGTAACTTTGAATATATGATTGCAAATTAATAATGCTTGGGAAAATATATATATATATGTGTTATTTTTAATATTCCATTCAAATCTAACTTCATATTTAATATAATATGGTGCCAAGTTTTTGAGGTCCTAGCCTTGCATTCTTCTGGGAGAATAGGATAAACTGCAATACATCATGAAAAGAGACACCAAAATATTTCTTGTTCTATCGTGTTACTGGCAGAACCACATCAATGCTTCAATATGCATTGTTTCTCACAGGTGTTTGTTTAAGTTCCTAAACCATCACCCCCATAAGCTGTATTTTATAGTGATCAGAAATATTTTTTTCTGTGCTGTCTTCCTGGATCGTCCTTGCTGCATTTATGGTGTGTGATTTACATATATATATATATATATATATATATATTTACCCACTACAAATACAGAGGACAGATGTAGCAGTCTTTTGTTTTTAAAATTTCTTATGTCCAATTTGGAAATCATATAGTTTAATTGATGTATTCATCATATTTAGTCATCATCTTCCAATACAAATTCTTAGATTATTTATTCCATCCTTTCCTCCATTGAAGTTAGACTAAAATTCCCTAGCTGCTTTCTTTTTCATCTTTATTTTTTGTCTCCAGGCATCTTACTAGAAATGCCAGCTGGAACATGAGGGACTCCTGATCGACCTTCCATGCTAGTCTTAGATCTATAAACTGGAAATGGGTTGGTGATGAAACAGAAAGTATCAGAACCAAAGGCATCATGGTCCTTTTACATTTGTGTCTCCTAAAGGGACTAGATAACAATTCTGTTAAATTACCTACAAAACCTTTCAGATTTAACTGACTTCACATGAACAAGAGGTGAATAACAATCAGTCTTCAGAGAGAATTTTGGGATGTCACAATCCCTGTCTATTTGCACAATATAAATATTCTTTTTGTTTGTTGGTTTATTTTCTTTACACTGTAATAATTTCAGTGTTTCTAAATTGTCTCATTAGCAAATAAATATTAAAACTCAGTGTGGGGGACAATCAATAACATAGTCCTTATTAAGACACTGAACTTCAAGTATGCATGCTACCTCTATTACACAGAAATAAGGAAAAATATGCATTTCTCTGGAATAAAAAGGTGATTTTGATGCTTCATACTCAATTTGGGAATTGGAGGGAAGGTTTACACAGATATTCTAGTGGGGAATTAAATGTGATCAGGTTATATTATCTTGATGTATGTGATTATTTAAGAGTAATTTAAAGAGAAAAATCTGAACTATTAAACCCAAAATATTCTATGCAGTTTCTTGTTAATGATAACTGTGGGAGCTTTAGTTTATTCAAGATGAGAATATTAAATTGTTCAGAGAATTGCTTCTGCTTATACACTGCTGACTGTTATTGCTAGCATTTAAGGGTGAGTTTTTTTTCTTTTGGTTACTTTTTTTTTTTTTCCTTAAGTAGTGTAAATTGCCAGTTTTATTTAATGTTCAAAAATTCACAGGCATTGCTGAAAAATCTCTTGATAAAATGGATGTCTGTAGAGTTAGAAAAATTGAGAAGAAATGCTTATTCACCCAATATTGCAGTTTTCCAAGGAAATGACAACAACAGGAAGTCTTTAGGTAAGTACTGAAACTGAGCAAATTGTGTGCATCAAATGATATGACAAATTTATCATAAATTTATCAAAAATCATAAAATGTTTTAGCAGAAATTGTTTCAATCAATTTATTTAGGACACATTTAGAACACAGCTGAATTAATGGAGACACTTTCACAGGTATGACCCTTATTTGTCAGACAGCAGAGACTGAAGCTTGAAGCAGAAACACTGTAATAGTCCAGGATATGTAGAATGTACATTATGTTGTTTTCATTCAAAATTGGACATGTGTTGAGACATCACTGCTGCAAATAGTTTTGTGCATAAGTAATGCTGTAAATTTTTTTATATCAAATCTTCAAGTCCATTCTAACCATAAAGTGAAATGGATGAAAAGCTACATAAGATTATTAAATAAATAGAAGTAGCTGAAGAAAAAAAAAAAAAAATATCAAATACACTGATTAGCAGAATAGCATAGGAAAAACATGCCTTTTCATTTCCTTTGAGGAATGTGGATATCCTCATTACTTATGGTGGTTCTAGGACTGTTTGCATTGATGTAATCACAAAATAATATTGTGTTACTGCTAAACCATGGTGAAGTTTATGCTCCTAGTCCTTTGGAACTGCAAAGTAAGTATTCCACCTTAAGCTTGTTTTGTGGAATGTATTTCAATATCCATGTGATCACTTAATATGGCACTACTTCACACCTTGGTAACTAGGTTCATTGTGACGGCCTTCCAGACCCCAGTTCTACTCTTAACACTTGTTAGTGCTAAGAAAGTCAATGGTGGAGTTACTGCCTGAAAGGCAGAGGTCATTTCATGTCAGGAAGGATTTCTCCAGTACTGTGGTTCAAGCTTGACTGATGTGGCATTTGGACTCCATCCAGTTCTGGGATATACTCTTTAACTTGGCTTTAGCAAAAGCAAAGTTACTACTGCAACAGCATCTGAACTAGGCTGGCATATGTCCCTTCTCCCATAGCATTTCATCCTCATGCAAAAACCCTATTAAAGGTACATGTATATGTATAGTCTAGAAAAAGGTCTTTTACAGATTAAAAATCCCAGTTTGGAAATAGCTATGTTGCTTTTTAATGTTTTATTTTTGTGTGCTCAAAAATAATATCCCTTGACTATAGATTAGCTTTTCAGAAAATGCTGTGGCAATGTTCTCTGGAAATAACAGTCTCTGTCAAACCCATTAGCTTGTTTCCTAAAGGTTGGAACCAAAAATTTTTAAAATGAGGGTCCTACAATTTCAAAGCTGCTACATTTAAATTTTAGTTTTTGTTTGTTTGTTTTGTTTTGTTTTCTGTATTTCCTGTTGTATGCTTCCATGATGTAATAGGCTATGACTCTAAATCTCAAATCCGAGGTCTTCCTTAGATACTCAAATTAGCTGTTTTTGAAACACTTGCTTCCTGCTGTGCATTTTCAAGCTCACTGGGAAGCCAAAGTGTAACATAACACTCTTGGTTCAGTACAAAAAAAAAAAAAAAAAAAAAAATATCAGTAAGGAATGAGATACCCTTAATTAATTCAGGTAGTTGATATGCAATCTGAATACTTGGTGAATACATAAATGCTAAAACACATAACGCTTAAAGCAACAATTATTATTATATCCCACTTGTTTGGATTACTTACATATTAGTAGGTCTCTGCTGATTCTGGATTTTTTTCAAATTCCATTAATAGAAATTAGCTATTTAAAAATAAAAATTTGAAGTAATTTTGCAAGAAATATTGAAAATATGAATATTCAAGTTCTGTTATAAGTAAAATAAAGCAGATTAAAAATAAAAAATTGAAAATGTTAATACTGGTTATGAACCACATGCACAGGAAAAAAATACAAACACAGTTTAGAATGACATGTTACTAATATCAGTTTGTTACAGAAAGTTTATCTAATCAGACTAATATTTTCACTAACTGTTTTTTGCTGTCTACCTTCCTGATCTCATTCTGGAGATAGCAGATTACTAGTACCACATTTTAGCTAAAATTAGCTTGTCAGCTCATGCTTGCCTTCCCATTTGATATTTTTCTGTCAATACTAGAAATAATGGTGTCAACTGAAGGTCATTGTAAACAGCAATGTTGAATGGAACCTCAGCAGTGTGCCTTTGCAGCAAGGAGGGCCAGCTGCATCCTGTGCTGCATTAGGAATGTAGCCACTGGGGGTCAAGGGAAGTAATCTATTTGTGAGACCACATCTGCCACTGTGTCCAGCTATGGGCTCCCCAGAAAAAAGGTACATGGGCGTGTTAGAGTGAGTGTGGCAGTCCGACTGCGAAGCTGTTGTACATGACATGTAAAAGAAAGCTGAAATTGTTCAACCATAAGGAAGGAAGATGGAGGAGAGATATTATTTCTAGCTTTCTATACATGAAAACAGTTTATAGAGGAGATGCAGAAAGTCAGGAGAGGAGGTAATTCTCAGAAGGGTAAAGGTGTCTAAGGATGTTTAAGCATTGGTACAGGTTTCCTGGAGAGACCGTAGGCTCTCTGTCCTTGAAGACAATCAAAGACCAGGAAGATGGAGCCTAAGCAACATAATGTAACTGGAGCTTACTTGTGAATTGTTCTTTCCCAATTTGATACGTTTAATAAAATGAAGTAAAGAGTCTTCACTCTTCAACAATCTTCACAGAAAACAATCTTCAAAGTGAATGTCCTTGGCTTTGCAGGCATCTCTAATGTTTTAAATGTGGGCAGAGATGTATTTTTAAACACTTTCTTAAGCAATGCAGAACAACACTGCAACTGCTAGTCTGCTATCACAGGAATGTCTGAAATTCAGGAATTGTCAGATGAGTCTTTTGAAGTTACTCCCAGGGCTTGGTGGCAGTAGATAAATCAAGTGTGAAAGGTGACAAACTTTGTATTCTGTGAATGTGGTACAGAGTAGTTCCTAGGTAGACATTATATTGCAATTAAATTCTGAAGTTATTTTTGCTGCAGCAGCTTTTCAGCTGAGTGTCATAAATTTGTTTGGATGGCTGATTGTGTCGTGATTGTAAAAACTGACTTACAGCAACAGGCAGTTTTCAGAAAATTCAGACATACTGTGACTTCAGCATGCTAGCAGTTGAGCTAGCAATTTATATCACCTATTTGCTGTCGCGCTCTTTGTTATCTGTGACCTCATTATTTCAAATGAAAATTTACTTGTTCATGCCCAGTTATGCACAGTGAGTCTTTCAATCATTTATTTGGCAGAATTGGTTTTGATACATCATTATAGAGAGAGCTAGGTACCACTGGCAGACCTGGGGAAGAAAGCACCCTGAAGACCCCCATGCAGGTTTTTGTCTTCACACTCAGGCTATCCTCCCCAGAGAGTAGCATAAGGATCCTGATTGTCATAGTGTTAACTGTGAGGTTGCGCTGCTGCAACCATGCCAGCAAGGGTGATAGGAACATGTGTAGAGGGCAGGGAAGGACAAAGTGTCTGGGGTCTCTCATGTGTTATGGATCTCCCTTCGGTCATCCTCCTATCTGTTGCAGAGTCATTGTTGATCTGGAGCATAGCACCAGATCAGGAGCACCTTCTGGGCAAATTCAGAGGCCACAAAACTCTCAGAGCCAGATCTTCCAGGTTAGCCCTGTTCATCTCAACTGAAATGGCCTCAGTCACCTCTGAGCTGCTTCAGGGTCACTGTTCCCCACCCAATTTTGACAGGCAACTTCATACTTCATAGTGAGAACAGTGACCACAGACACAGGGTCACAGTCCTGAGAGGAGAGCTCCAGTGTTGTGCATGAAGATTTTGAGACAGGGTTTACTGTGGGGGCAGGCAATGTTACAAAAACCTACAGAGCTGTGACCTGCCTCTGTTACAGCTGATCTTGGGTAAAGGGAGACAAATCCTGAGGAGCTGGGAAAAAGGCTGCAGAGGAGAATTGCATAGAAAGATGTTTTCAGGCTGGTCAAGGCAATCAAAGCCCTGTGCTCAGGGGTGTAGACAATTTTGGGGATAATATTGTGACGCAATATATATATACATATACATATATATATATGTATGTATATATGGGCAGGAGGAAAGAACAAAGTACTGTAAAGAGCTGCAGATTCATTTGAATTGGACTTATTTGAGCATATCTATATTTTCTTCATATAAATTAAAATAATCTAGTAAATCATTTGTTTCATTAGTTCCCTGATATCTTTCCCATTTCTAGTACTTGTAAATCTTAAGATAAAAAAATAAAATAATAATAACAATAATAAAAAGTAATTCCTGGTCTCTAAAATAAGTTGCTGCTTGCATAATTCATATGTTCAAATATGTCGTGTTTGATCAGCAGTCATTATTCCCATTGACAGTAAGATGCTAAGAAACATCTATTAACCTCTCAATATTTTACAAAACTATGTTTGGAATTATAATCACGAAAAGTGGTAGGGTCTGAAGCAGTATCTTCTCAATTGTAATGCTTTCATCTTATATTCACCAGAAAATTCAAGACTAATTAATTGACTAAGAAATTTTCAAAGAGAACTTGAGGGAACAAAGAAGGTAACAGTGATTCACTAGTTGATTTTTCTAGGTGCAAGCCACTGACTTGAACCAGTACTTTAGTATAGTATTAGATTAATTGCATTGCTCTTTCTGATAGAATGTAGATATTAAGGTTAAGCTCATTCCTGTAATTACTAAGTGTTCACAGCTGTGTCTTGGGCAAATTTCACAAATATTTTTTTCATTGTTCAAGTTTTTATTTATTTATTTAATTAATTAAATTTTTATTTCTTTGTTTTGGAACCTTCAGAGTGACAGGTGATAAATGCAAGTTACTGTCTTCAAGGCCATGTAGAATGAAGATAAATTATTTGAGAGGTACAAATATCTATCTGAGAAAAATGAAGAATTTCTTATAAAGCTTTTAACAACAGAAAAATATAAAACATAATGTGAAAAGGATATATACTTATAAAGCCCTCATTACATTAAAAAAAAAAATCATTAGAGTATAAGAGCAATAATAATAACTATCTGCATGTTCTTGAACTTTACAGCAATCATACAATGATATATGTAACTGAGCCGAGTAAATCAGGAACCATGTTTCCCATAACGAGTATTTGTGCATTAATATACCAAAAAAATTGTCAAAACATAGCATGTCTAAACTAAACTGTAATTTTTCCCTGCAATCAATTACCCATTAAAGAAAAAATAAGGAAGAGAAAGCCTTGTCATTACTTTCAAAAACTACTTTTATGTTAGGGTACTGTTAGGTTACCCCAGTGAAAGTGCTGATTTCCTGATATGGAATACTTTTCTCTGTGTCCCACCTCCGCATCCCAAGGGACTTCATTGAAATGCATATAAAGAAAGCACGAAGACCTATCATACCAAAGAACATGCATTGTCATAAATTGCAGCCTTGGCTGTTCTTGGCTGTTGATGGTTGCAGATAATCTTTTTATTTTTCATGATCCTCTCAGTCTTCCACTCAGGTGTTACATAATTGCAGAACGTAAAGTAGGGCTGATTAGGCCCAGAATTTTGTCTCTGTTCTTTTGTAGACCCTGGGCTATCTCTTTATATGGCTCAAATATTTTATTATGTTGCTGGGATATGAATCTATTAAATAAATTTTATTGGAAATAAATGAGTCATGAATGAAAATAAAGTCAGAGGACAGAGCAAATTTCAGAGCTATCACCAAAGTTTTGCCTGTTGTTTGTTGTGTTTTTTGTTTGTTTGTTTTCATTTTGTTTTGTTTGTTTGTTTTAAATTAGATAATGTAATTCACAAGTGATATATCAATTGCTTTTCTTTGTGCATATATGCAAAACACAAATTATAGTATTTACTCAACAATAAATAATAATGTATGTTTTTAAAAAAGTAGGAAGTGAGAACATAAGAATAATATTGAAAGTTAAAACTTGATAATACCTAAATTTGGCACCTATTTAAATTCTTTCAGTTAATTCATGCAATGTAAAATTAAGAATATCCCATAATTCTTTAGGAATTAAAATGTCTCTTCCCACAAGGTGAAGGACTACAAGCTAAAATTAAGATAAAATAGTAAGTCTGTAAAGAAAGTGTTAGAAAGGCAATGTTAAATTAAATGTGGTACCTCTATAAACATTAATAAATACAATCTACATTGCACATTCAAATTTACACTATAAATATTATAAACTACAAATGTAGTTTTTCCACTGCAGGTTAGGAAATGATCCTTCCGAAGTTAAAAGATTGATATTTTTTATTTTTGTTTTTTATATATATAAAGGAGATTCAGCTTTCATTACTTATTGTGATATCAATTATTTTTGCTTAATGGACATAGTTTATTAATATGTACAGTATTTTTGTTGCTTATTCAGCTGTCACAATTTTCATAAGCTAATAATATACCAACAAAAGTTGTGAAGTTATCCACCATTTTTTCTTTGTGGTATTAGTCTATAATCTTCATTTTGTATTGATATATTGCTGCAGAAAAGAGGAAGCTAACATTATTCAGAATAGTATTCATTAGGCTGATGTATTTGGATGGTATTTTCAAACATGTTTGGATCTGAAAATATTCCAGACCAAAATCATATAGTGTACAGGAATGAACATAGAATGCTACACTAAGGCCACTTTCAAGTTGCACAAATTTTTCAATCCATGTTTCTGTAGTGTATGTAAGCCTGCTAAAATGCATTGTATTATTCTGTAGAATTTATGTAATCTAATCTTATGTATTTATATGCAAATTATTTATGACCAAATGAAAGCTTACAATTCAAACTACTGGTGAAAATATATCCCACAAGACTAATATGTGTTATTTTACCAGAGCTGTTGTACCCTATTTTCTTTGTAGATATTTTACCCATTTATTGCATTGAAGTATATGTAGTATTGAATTAATCTCAGTTGTGATATTTCCTTGGGTGTTGAAAGTAGTAAATA
The DNA here is from genome assembly GCF_011077185.1 of Oxyura jamaicensis. Classification (NCBI taxonomy): domain Eukaryota; kingdom Metazoa; phylum Chordata; class Aves; order Anseriformes; family Anatidae; genus Oxyura; species Oxyura jamaicensis. Next base: position 39,403,743 of record NC_048926.1, read on the forward strand.
CAACCAGGCTTCCATGATACTTTAATCACAGAATCACAAAATGTTTGAGGTTGGAAGGGACCTCCAGAGATCCAACTCCCCTGCCAAGCAGGATAACCTACAGCTTGTTGCACAGTAACACATCCAAGTAGGTTTTGAATATCTCCAGAGAGGGAGACTCCACCCTCTCTGGGCAACCTGTGCCAGTGCTCTGTCATCCTTATGGTAAAGAAATGCTTCCTCATATTCAGCCAGAACTTCCTGTGTTTCAGTCTGTGCCCATTGCCCCTTGTCCTGTCACTGGCTACCATTGAAAAGATTTCATCCCCATCCTCTTGACATCCTCCCTTCAGATATTTATAGACATTGATAATATCCCCTCTCAGCCTTCTCTTCTCCAAGCTAAACAGAATCACAGAATCATCTAGGTTAGAAGAGACTTCCAAGATCACGTAGTCCAACCCATGACTTAACACTAACAAGTCCTCCACTAAACCATATCGCTAAGCTCTACATCTAAACATCTTCTAAAGACCTCCAGGGAAGGTGACTCAACCACTTCCTTGGGAAGCCCATTCCAATGTCTAACATTTTCAGTAAAGAAGTTCTTCCTAATATCCAACCTAAACCTCCCCTGGCGCAACTTTAGCCCATTTCCCCTCGTCCTGTCACCAGGCACATGGGAGAATAGACCAACCCCCACCTCGCTACAGCCTCCTTTAAGGTACCTGTAGAGTGTGATAAGGTCACCCCTGAGCCTCCTCTTCTCCAGGCCCAGCTCTCTCAGCCTCTTCTCATATGACTTGTGCTCCAGTCCCCTGATCACCTTAGTAGCCCTCTGCTGGACTCACTGCAGTATATCTATGTCCTTCTTGTACTGGGGAGCCCAGAACTGGACACAATACTCCAGATGTGGCCTCACCAGGACTGAGTAGAAGGGCAGGATCACCTCTCTCCACCTGCTAGCAACACTTGCCCAAATGCACCCCAGGATACCATTGGCCTTCTTGGCCACAAGGACACATTGCTGACCCATGGTTAACCTGCTGTCCACCAGGACTCCCAGGTCCTTCTCTGCTACTTTCCAGCAGGTCAGCCCCCAGCCTGTACTTGTGCTTGGGGTTATTCCTGCCCAGGTGCAGGACCCTGCACTTGTCTTTGTGCTCCATGAGGTTCCTCACCACCCAAATCTCCAGACTGTCCAGGTCCCTCTGAATGGCAGCACAGCTGTCTGGTGTACCAGCCACTCCTCCATCCCTCCATCCTTAATGATGTGAATTTTTTATTTATTTATTTATTAGTAAGTCTGGTCCAGATAGAGTGCTGTTCATCTCAATTGTTTAAGTGTGTAGGTCTTTTTTTTAACCATGCACTTCATTTTTCAGATATGTGTTCAGATATCGTGCAGCGGGCAGGCTACGACTTGGTTGCCATCACGGAAACGTGGTGGGACCAGTCTCATGACTGGAGTGCTGCGATGCCTGGCTATAGGCTCTTCAGAAGGGACAGACAGCACAGAAGGGGTGGCGGTGTGGCTCTCTATATTAGAGAGTCTTTCGATGTTGTAGAACTCGAGGCTAGGAATGACAAGATCGAGTCCCTTTGGGTTAGGATCGGCAGGGACAACAAGGCTAGTGTCCTGGTCGGGGTCTGCTATAGACCGCCGAACCAGGATGAGGAGACAGATGAGGAGTTCTACAGGCAGCTGACAGAAGTTGCGAAATCTTCAGCGCTTGTACTCGTGGGGGACTTCAACTTCCCTGACATATCCTGGAAGCACAACACAGCCCAGAGAAAGCAGTCTAGGAGGTTTCTGGAGAAAGTGGAAGATAGCTTCCTGACGCAGCTGATTAGTGAGCCTACCAGGGGTGGTGCCCTGCTAGACCTTCTCTTCACAAACAGAGAAGGACTGGTGGAGGATGTGATTGTCGGGAGCTGTCTTGGGCAGAGTGACCACGAAATGGTTGAGTTCACTATTCTTGGCGAGGCCAGGAAGGGAACCAGTAAAACCACTGTACTGGACTTTCGGAGAGCTGACTTTGGGCTGCTCAGGACACTGGTTGGTAGAGTCCCTTGGGAGGCGGTTCTGAAGGGCAGAGGGGTCCAGGAAGGCTGGGCGCTCTTCAAGAGGCAAATCCTAATGGCGCAGGAGCGGTCTGTTCCCATGTGCCCAAAGATGAGCCAGCGGGGAAGAAGACCAGCCTGGCTGAACAGAGAACTGTGGCTTGAGCTTAGGAGAAAAAAGAGGGTTTATAATCTTTGGAAAAGTGGGCAGGCCACTAGGGAGGACTATAAGGATGTAGCGAGGCTGTGCAGGGACAAAATTAGGAAGGCCAAAGCTCATCTGGATCTCAATCTGGCTACTGCCGTTAAAGATAACAAAAAACGCTTTTATAAATACATCAACACAAAAAGGAGGACAAAGGAGAATCTCCATCCTTTACTGGATGCAGGGGGAAACTTAGTTACAAGAGATGAGGAAAAGGCGGAGGTGCTCAATGCCTTCTTTGCCTCAGTCTTTAGCGGCAATACCGGTTGTTCTCTGGATTCCCAGTACCCTGAGCTGGTGGAAGGGGATGGGGAGCAGGATGTGGCCCTCACCATCCACGAAGAACTGGTTGGTGACCTGCTACGGCACTTGGATGTGCACAAGTCGATGGGGCCGGATGGGATCCACCCAAGGGTACTGAGAGAACTGGCAGAGGAGCTGGCCAAGCCACTATCCATCATTTATCAGCAGTCCTGGCTATTGGGGGAGGTCCCAGCTGACTGGCGGCTAGCGAATGTGACGCCCATCTACAAGAAGGGCCGGAGGGCTGACCCGGGGAACTACAGGCCTGTCAGTTTGACCTCAGTGCCAGGGAAGCTCATGGAGCAGATCCTCTTGGGAGTCATCATGCGGCACTTGAAGGGCAAGCAGGTGATCAGGCCCAGTCAGCATGGGTTTATGGAAGGCAGGTCCTGCTTGACGAACCTGATCTCCTTCTATGACAAAGTGTCGCGCTGGGTGGACGAGCGAAAGGCTGTGGATGTGGTCTACCTTGACTTCAGCAAGGCTTTTGACACCGTCTCCCACAGCATTCTCCTCAAGAAACTGGCTGCTCTTGGCTTGGACTGGTGCACGCTTCGTTGGGTTAGAAACTGGCTGGATAGCCGGGCCCAGAGAGTTGTGGTAAATGGAGTCAAATCCAGTTGGAGGCCAGTCACTAGTGGCGTCCCCCAGGGCTCGGTGCTGGGGCCGGTCCTCTTTAACATCTTCATCAATGATCTGGACGAGGGCATTGAGTGCACCCTCAGTAAGTTTGCAGATGACACCAAGTTAGGTGCGTGTGTCGATCTGCTCGAGGGTAGGAAGGCTCTGCAGGAGGATCTGGATAGGCTGCACCGATGGGCTGAGGTCAACTGCATGAAGTTTAACAAGGCCAAGTGCCGGGTCCTGCACCTGGGGCGTAATAACCCCAAGCAGAGCTACAGGCTGGGAGATGAGTGGTTGGAGAGCTGCCAGGCGGAGAAGGACCTGGGAGTGATAGTGGACAGTCGGCTGAATATGAGCCAGCAGTGTGCTCAGGTGGCCAAGAAGGCCAGCAGCATCCTGGCTTGTATCAGAAATAGTGTGACCAGCAGGGCTAGGGAGGTGATCGTCCCCCTGTACTCGGCTCTGGTGAGGCCGCACCTCGAGTACTGTGTTCAGTTTTGGGCCCCTCGCTACAAGAAGGACATCGAGGTGCTTGAGCGGGTCCAAAGAAGGGCGACGAAGCTGGTGAGGAGCCTGGAGAACAAGTCCTACGAGGAGCGGCTGAAGGAGCTGGGCTTATTCAGCCTGGAGAAGAGGAGGCTCAGGGGCGACCTTATCGCTCTCTACAGATACCTTAAAGGAGGCTGTAGCGGGGTGGGGGTTGGCCTGTTCTCCCACGTGCCTGGTGACAGGACGAGGGGGAATGGGCTAAAGTTGCGCCAGGGGAGTTTTAGGTTAGATGTTAGGAAGAGCTTCTTTACTGAAAGGGTTGTGAGGCATTGGAACAGGCTGCCCAGGGAGGTGGTGGAGTCACCATCCCTGGAAGTCTTCAAAAGACGTTTAGATGTAGAGCTTAGGGATATGGTTTAGTGGGGACTGTTAGTGTTAGGTTAGAGGTTGGACTCGATGATCTTGAGGTCTCTTCCAACCTAGAAATTCTGTGTGTCTGTGTGTGTGTTTCTGCTCAAATCAGTTGGCAGCTCCAGCTGTACTGATTGAACACTGTACTGGAAGCTGGCAGTGATTCCAGTTCATTGGGTTGCATATAGCTTATAAAGATACAGTTGGCTTCTTTATTATCACCTTACAGACCATGATGAGGCATCCCTTAGAGAAATTCATTTTTGATTGTCTTACATAAAACCCCACAATGCGGAGATTTGTAGCATCAGTTGGCTGCTGTCTTCACTATAAGATGCAAATCACTATAAAAACACAGATTTCTATTATACGGGACATTTTCTTTTGCATTGAATGGTTTACTTTTATAGAGCATCTTTTCCAACTGGATGACTTGTCTTTTCAAGTTACATGCACTTTGTTGCACATTCACAGTTTGCATTTTTTTTTTCTGTAAGGCCTATAAATGAAACATTCCCAGTTGTCTGCAATGTAACATTAGATCTATAAAGCAGATTTTTTACTTGACATGACATCATAGTTTAGTTGTGTTAGAAATACAGTTTTTTCTTCAGATCATCATTTTGACTGTGAGACTTGCCTCTTTTGGCTTCTATTTCCAAATATGAATATTAATCTACTAAACCCATATTGGGTTGCTTAGTGGACGTATGTTAGTTGTGATGAGCTGTATATGAGTATAAAATATTTGGCTCCTTCTTCTGCACATGGAGCATGTGTACTGCTTATATTTTCTGGCATTTTTTATTTTTTTTTTCTTTTGATATTTTTCTAGCAGTCAACATTTTATTGCTGCAGTCCTCAGTAGGCCTGAACAAGAAAAAAAAAAATCTTATCCTTCCAGTAGCACTGAAATTGCATAAATTCTTTCCTCCCCTAAGGGAAAAACAAAACAAAACAAAAACAAAACAACAACAAAAAAGACATTGTCATTTTGTTAGTTTTTTCTTTGGTCACTCCTGAGATGTATAGGAAACCTCAGTTCAGAATCTTCTCTAGTGAGTATTATATCATCTTTCTTTATTGTGTGTTCCAATAAATAACTAATGATAAATTCCTGAAAATTATCCAGGTAGAGTTTAAGTAGATTGCCTGTTATTTAATCAAATGAATTATTCTTTATTATGATTAAAACATGATGAACTTTGAGGACAAAAGTTTCTTTTTATTTAAAAAAATATAAGATTCTTATATAACTCACTGAGCAGATTAAACAGTTACAAAAATAACATAAAATTTTAAATATTTCAAATGCTTTTTTTGCCCATGTGAGATAAACTTACATTTCAAGAACTACTTCCCCTTAAGATGACTGTTAAAAAATTCAAAAAATGAAATTCTCATTTATTAATCTTAGTATAGTTCTGGGCTCCACAATATAAAAAGAATGTTAAGGTACTTAGCCTCCAGAGGAGGGCAGCAAAGCTGGTAAAAGGGCAGGAAGGCATGTCCAGAGGCCTTCCAGAGGCCAAGGACACTGTCTGATCTGGAGAAGTCTGAGAGGCAACCTCATTGCTCTCTGCAGCTTCTGGAGAAGAGAAGTGGAGATGGAGGTGCTCCCTGGGAACCAGAGACAGGACACATGGGAATAGCACAAAGCTGCACAAAGGGAGGTTCAGACTCGATGTTAGGAAACATTTCTGAAGTCTGAGGGTGATCAAACATTGAAATATGTTTTCCAGAGAAATAGTTGATGTTCCATGTCTGTAATGAGCAATGCCATCATTCTATATGTTCTATATAAAACTATATTCTACCTTTCAACATCCTTCTTACCCCTATATTCATATTAGCCCTGAGATACTTTGGCCGCTGCATTTCCAATTAACTATTACACTTTCTTAATGGCTGAGTTCTTTGGTTGTGCGTGACTTAAACTACTGCTAGTAGCATACAATAATTTCCATCAAGATGCATTTTTCTCATGTCTAATGTCTAATATTCCATGGGCCATATGTGTAATTGTCTAAAAAGCTAACTCATGATCCATGCCTGAAAATGTTTGCATTTCTAGCTTTCTTCTTTACCAGCAGCAGTCAGTCATACATAGCTAGCAAGTCAAAAACACTTGATATTGGTATTTGGATATAGTGCAGCTTCATGACAAATACATCTAATCAAATTAATTTCAAAATAACAGCAACTTTTACATAGGATTTCTCTTGACTTTTCTTCCTTAATCTGCTTTTATTTATTGAGCATTAAGAGGTAGATGCACACTTGTACATATACACTGTGCAGTTTACCTATATATAGGTTCCATATATAAATGTAATTCATTCTCTATGCCTTTTATCAATAGTGAAAATGTTACTACAAGGAAGACTAAGACTGAACAAGCAAAGGAAAAGAGATGCTTCTCTCTCTCTCTAAATCATCTTAAATTGTGACCTACAGGAGGATCAACAGCAGTACTAGTATAGATGAGTAAGCATATGACAGATGTTACCATGACTTTGTTAGAGCAGTTAATCCAGACATCACTTTCTTAAAAGACCCTGGGCAGAAGTAGTTGTTTCAAAGGGAGAGAAGAAATAGTAAGACAGGTGTATCTGCAATAATGACTTCATTTCCATATGGTTTGCAATGAATTCTGTAAGTTTTGAAAGTAGTAGTTTGCAAGTAGACCATCAAATGTAGTTCTGTGTGATCATTACTTTTCTTAAACACCCGTGTTGTAATAATGCATTAAGACTATAACTCAGCATGATGTTATTGTGATGGACATTATAGAAACATGTCATATATGAGTCAGTCTAAAATTATTACAGGGAAAATCCTCAAGAAATAAACAAAGATCAATACAGGAATTTGATGTTTATATGGGATAATAATAATTTCAGACTCTCTGCCAAGTTACTTGTCTTTTATTCAGAATATACTTTTGTGTTTGTTTTAGTTTTTATTTTTGTTTCTTCCTGAAGTAACTTCTATCATAACTATGATCTATAGCCTATGGAAAAATGACAAATGTTCACAGAACTGTGTGCTATTTTAATTTATTGGGTCTCCACTCCTTCAGGCTTTCCTGGTTAAGGCTTTCTATTATGTCAAAATCTAAGGGAGTTTGATGTCTCAGGTTTCACAAGTACCTACCTTTTCTTGTAAGTGGACTAGTGTGTTACAGACGTTCTACCTGGCAGAAGATAGTCCCATGACTCATGGAGGATGTATTCTGGAAGTAAATGAAATAGTAGTGCATTGAACCTGGTGGAAGATAGAAATTTTATTTTTTTTTAGAATAGAATTTTAGATAGAATTTAGAATAGAATTTAGAATTTTATTTTTTTATTATTTTTATTTTTGAGAAGAAAAGGTTTTGATATTTAATCTGTTCAGCTCAAGGCTTTATGAATATGTAACACTGGCTTTGAAAGGTAAATACAATGATAGAGAATACAGGTGTTATCACTGAGTATCATGTTACTTGATGAAAAAAGCCCATCAGTTTTGAATACTTGGGTATCAGCTTATCATACAATTAAAAACCAAGATCTGATGATCTCTTGTTTTGTGTGCGCAGAATATGTAGAAAAAGATTTAAATACATCTTAAATGAATTCTGAGAGAAGTGTACCTAAATTATGAATTTTTGTTTGGTTGAATAGCTAGTGAATAGCTATATTTTCAATAATCTTTTCTTTGAGATCAAATATATCCCAGAAGAGTTTTCAGCTATATAGAAGATTATGTAAAATATCTATAGTAAGAAAAGTGACATGTCTTTTAAAAGGTCACCAGTCTCCTTCTGGTGCAGCATAAAGTCTATAGCTAGTAGCCCTTAAGAAAAAAACAAACAAACAAACAAAAAACAAACAAACAAACAAACAAAAACTTCCTTGTCAAAATTTGACAATGCATTTTAGTATCTGTTGAGCTGCTCAGATCTCATGTGTGTTTGTAACAAATCAAAGATGAAATGGTTATCCTTCATTTATATGCAATACTTAAAACAGTATAAAAGACCATAAAATAATCATAATCTACCCATGCCAAATTCAAACATATAAATCAGTAAAGCCCTCAAAATAATATAGTCATAGAATCATAGAGTGATTTATCCAATTCACATCTCCCTTTCCCCCTCCACCCCATCTTCTCTGGGCAACCAGTTCCAGTTCCTCACCACCCTCTGAGTAAAGATTTTCCTCCTAACCACTAATCTAAATTTCTCCTCTTTTAGTATAAAACCATTTTTCCCTTGTCCTGTCACTATCTGCCTGTGCAAAAAGTTACTTTCTATCCTTTTTCTAAGTCGTCTTAAGTACTGAAAGGCCATAGTGAAATCTCCCTGGAGCCTTCTCTTCTCTAAGCTAAACAACCCCAGCTCTCTCAGCCTGTCTTCACAGGATCAGTGCTCCAGCCCTCTAATCAACTTCATGGCTCTCCTCTGGACCCACTCTAACAGATCCATGTCTTTCTTGCATTGGGGGCCCCAGACCTGGATGCAGCACTTCAACTGGGTCCTCACAAGGACAGAGTAGAGGGAAACATTTATCTTTCTTGGGCTGCTGCTCATCACCATCATCCCCCAAAAGCATTATCAGTGTAGTCAGAATCATTAGGAATCTCTGTGACAGCCTGTCAGGGCAGGCTGAAACCAAGGTTCTGTTTTGCTCTGTTGAAATGCTGATTGCTTCACCAAATACAAGAAACAAGGTAAAACAAACTCAGAGAACTTTACCTTTTCTGTCCATTATAATTGTTCTAGTTAAAAAATAAAACATAATATTACAGTCTCAGACTGGTAAATCTAGGTTATACATATGCATTTCTATTGTTATTATTTACTCCCATTCTCACTTTGTGGAGATTTTGTCACTGTTGCAGATATCAGGATCTCTCTTTGTGGGGTTGGTGAAATGGCAACTTTTTTAACCTGGGTCATCTTTAGAATTAAACTATGACTTCCTCTAGAGATGAGATCTCAGAGCACTCGTGAATTTGTAGAATCACAGAATCATAAAGCAGTTTGAGTTGGAAAGGACCATTAAGTTCACATAGTTCCAACTCCCCTGCTATGGGCAGGGATACTTTCCTCTAGACCAAGTTGCCCAAAGCCCCATCCAACTTGGCCTTGAACACTTCCAGGGATGGGACATACACAACTTCTCTGGGCAACCAGCTCCAGTGCCTCACCACCCTCATAGTAAAGAATTTCCTTCTTATATCTAATATAAACCTACCCTCTTTCAGTTTAAAGCCACTATCCCTTGACATATTACTACACTTTCTGACAAATAGTCCCTCCCCAGCTTTTCTGTAGGCCCATTTTGTGTACCAGAAGGCTGCTCTAAATCAGAGAATCACAGAATGGCCAAGGTTGGAAGGGACCTCTGAAGATCATCTAGTCCAAACCCCCTGCCAAGCAGGGTCACCTACAGCACATTGTGCAGGATGGCATCGAGGTAGATTTTGAATATTTCCAGAGAAGGAGACTCCACAATCTCTCTGGGCAGCCTGTGGCAGTGCTCTGTCACCCTCACAGTAAAGTGCCCTCTCATATTCATCTGGAACCTCCTGTGCTTCATTTTGTGTCCGTTGTATCTTGTCCTGTTGCTGGGCACCATAGAAAAGAGACTGGCTGCATCCTCTTGACACTCTCTTCAGATATTTATATACACTGATGAGGTCTCCCCTCAGTTTTCTCTTTTCCAGGCTCATGAAGCCCAGTTCTCCCAGCGTGTCCTCTTATGAGAGGTGTTCCAGTCCTCTAATCATCTTCATAGCCCTAAAAGTCTCCCCAAAGACTTCTCCTCCAGGCTTAACTACCTCAACTCTCTCAGCCTGTACTTTATCATAAAGGATGTCCTTGTTTTCTAGTTTCATGGTATAAAATTAAGCAAAACTATATCCAGTTTCTTGAAAGTTATAAAGTAGAAAATGTATATGGTTCTTAAAAAGTAACGTTATGACGTCTTATTGACATATACCTATAACTTTAATATGATAATGCATTAATTATTTGACAACTGTAGTGCTATTGCAAAAAATTGAGGTAACTTGAGGCAAATAGCCTACAAAAATAAGGATGATTTTTAATCTAGGAATCAGCTCAGTATTTTACTTTTCATATACTTAACAAGTCTATTGAAGAAGTGAAATTTTAATATATGCTCCTTAATTATCATTTTAGGCAGCACAAGTTTTCCAGCAATATTGAATTTATTTTTAATAACATTTCTAAGATAGTCTTCTGCTGGTACTTTGGCTTGAAGCCAAAATGGCTTCCTAAGAACAGAAGCTGTATTACTAACATTGGACTATTTCTGATATTCCAGAGATGTAGTGCACTATCTGTGTTCAGAGAAGAGATTCACATGGCTGTCTTTTGAGATACTTTATAAATGCAACATTTGTTTTAAAAGAGAAATTTCAATTTAAATGTATGAACAAGAAAACTGACTTTTTGCTAAAATACCTATTTTTGTGGAAATGAGGAAAGGTGAAAAACAAACCAATCAAATAAGCAAAAATGTTAAATTGCATAATTAGATATCAGAATAAAAGGTATTGTTTCTTATTTTCTGCTGCAAGAGAACTGTAATCTTAAGAAGGTAGCAAAACATCTGTCTGATTTTTAATTACTACATGGTGGAAAGGAGAAGGAAAAGAGAGAAAAGAATGCCATTGATAAGTAAAACCCACATCATGTTTTTGTACAGTTGCTCTGTATCTTAACAGGAAAGCATTTTTGATCAAAGCAAGAAATATTGAAATATTTGAACAATTCAGACAATGGAAACGCAGGATGACAATTCAGTCTCTCTTCTGACTGGATTGGAAGACAAGGTCAAGTTCGACTATCCTAGCTAAGGGCTGCAAATGTTACTTGCATGATTATTCAATTATTTCTCTTGGATCTTTTTCACATTGCTGAGACAAAATCTTTATTGAGCTAGGACTAATACCTTGTAAATGTAAAGGTGAGTTACTGCTGTAAATGTTTACGGATAAGTTAGGAACAGAGACAGTAAGAGAGAGGAATGCAAGCAGCTTCCATAAAAGTTAAGTGCAATTTAGTAGGTATGCCATTGGAATGGAAAGTTTGCATAAATTTAAAATTCCCCTCATCCCTATTGGTCATCTTCCCTTAACTATCCTTTTATTTTTTTCCCCATGTACAAACCACTGCCGCTGCTATAGTGAAGAACACTGCTGAGGAAAGCAGCTACTTGAATGCAAAATAAAGGAAAATTCTGCTCATTATATTTCATGAATTATTTCTTCTGAATGCACAAATCTTTCTATTTCACTCTGCCAAAAGAAACTCTATATTTATTTAATTGACTTTCCTACAAATCTGTCTGCTCATTAATCTTAGACATCATTACAGTGGAATGTAATACAGCAGAAGCTATTAAAACACTTACTATTATTCCAGCTAATGCTTACCAGACAGAATAATGATATTTCTGCAATATTAAAAAGTTGTAAAACGTTATCTCAGTGTTATCTGTGCTAAGAACCTAATTTGTGAAATAACTCATCTTTCTGCTCCTTCCCTGCTCTAATGTGTGTTCACAATACGATGTAAGGGTAGGATTTTGCAAACACAACCAAACACAATGTGTTATATTATATTATATTGTTAATACTTGTACTAAATCCAGGTGGTCTTGTGTTTTAGTAGAGACAAAAGCCAGAATACAACTCTAAAGATCATAAACTATCTAACTTCCTGTTGGGACTGTTTCAGTTTGTAGAAATATTTATTTGCTGTGATAATGTGAAAGGATAACAGTGTTTAAGTTAGGATGACAAAAGATGATGACATCTCTTTCTGACTTAAAGGGGATGTACCTGAAAAAGGTTTATGTTTTTAAATAAATAAATAAATAAATGAGGACATAAAATCTAAGACCATCAAAAGAAGACAGTGTGAAAATGGTAAGGAAAGAAATGGCAAAGATTATTTGTGATTATTTTTAGGAGGAGGACTAGGGGAGGACTACAGGACTACAAGAAATTGGAATCCAATTGAAAGTCCTGAGCAGCCTTTAGGTCTCTATCATGGGTACAGGGAAGAAAAATAAGATGTATGAAACAATATTGTGAGGATAACCTATTGAGCATTAACATTCTTTCAGATATAAAAGAAGTACCAAGAAAATGCTGGATTAAATATTACTTTTGAGTTCTGTTTTTTATTCTTCCTTTGTCCTCACTACAGAAATTCTTGCTTCCCCTTCCTCCCCCTTTCCTTCACCCTAAACTTGATGATGATTTAATTTCTTTCAGAAATGAATAAAGGTGGTGTGTGATATAATTGCATTCTAGAGGAAGGTTTGGTATTTCTTAAATTACATTGAGAACTCAACAATTTTGTCCCCGGTTGAAATAAATAAATAAATAAATAGATATTTCAAAGACACTTAGAAACAGGAAAGACATCTAAATGTTTGCTTTATGACTGAAAATTAAATCTAGAACTAATGTATAAAAAGCAGACAGAGTTAGAAATGAACAATGCACTGCATTCTGCAAAAGCAACCTTCATGCAAGTCTAGTTTTGCATGCAAGATCTCTCATAGCATGCAAATAGCAGTCAGCAATATTGGAATACATCCCTCAGTCAGCCCACCTCATTTCTGCTCATCTAACCCATATTTTTATTTTCTTGTCTTTTTTTTTTTTTTTTTAAGACAAGCTGTGTTGTGTAAATATTTTAGGTTTCATTTTCATTTTTTTCATGACAGTCTCAATACCACATACAAAATTCTTTACACCTGAATAAAGTGTGCTTTCCAACTTCATTTCTTCCCTCTCTCTCTAAAAATTCTATATTCAGATGAAATTTTAGTCCCATTTGATGTTTTGAATTCCAAAAAAATCATGCCTCATATACAGAACAACTGAATGAAACAAACAAACAAACAAACAAACAAAAAACAGAATTGGCCTCCAGCTCCTTACAAAAGCCATTCTCAGAGAGAGGATCTCATAAATGTGAAATGACATGTGAAATATTGTTGGAAATATCAATTTCCATTTTAAAAAAATGCACTACAAAGCATTTATGGACTTCAAGGCCAGACTGTGATTTGAAGGCCTCAGGCTCCGTATGTACAAGTGTGTGTGAGATGAATGAGATGGCTTAGTAGCCTGTTGCTAACTGTGGTCCTTTGGTCTCTCCGGCACTATTCTCCCCTCATAACAAGTACACATGCACTGGTGTAGCATATCTGTCTTGACTGTTGAAGAAGTACTGAATTCTGCAAGACCAGCTTTGTTGGATGCACAGGGAGAAAAGGGACATTACTTTTTTTTTTTTCTTTTCTTTTCTTTTTTTCCTTTTTTTTTTTTTTAAAGAAAAAAAAAAAAAAAAAAAAAAACATGGTACCTTAATCACTTGGATGTCAGTGCTGGTTATAACTTAGATTATTTATTCTATCAGTGGTGGTTCTTGTACGGAGTTTGGGGAATGTGCATATTATCACCTTCTACACATTCGCAAGAGCCCAACTCAAAGGGATCACTAGGTCTGTTGCTAACACAGCAAAGAGAACACAGACGATAATTAGTATATATGGGGAAGTGAAGCAAGTAGCTGTACTTGTTATTGATTAGAATTCCTATACACATTTCTGGGAGTGATGCTCAACATATTAATATCTCAAAGGTTTCCTCATAAACATCCACGTTTTCCTTTCCTTTGTGTACCTAAAACACTTGGCCCAGTTGTTTGCAAAGTGGATCAGACTGAAAGTTTGGGACAGGGAGAGAAAGTAGAGTACAGATGTCCTAAACAGACTTGGGCATAAAGAGCCTTAAGTTTCCAAGATCTCTTATATTAACAATGTTAATCCTATGCCTATGATAAACCTAATGTATAGTTTCTCTTCTTGTGAACTGTTTGTGTTTGTAAAATATGTTCTGAAAAATTGAAATTTGAATGCAAAGCGAAAAATATCTTCAAGGTGTTCAGCATTAATGCACAGTAAAGTGTTGTAGAACAAAAGCAAGTTCTGAACAGTGTCCTATCTCTGACAGTGACTAGTGCTTCCTGCTTTGTACAAAAGCTCAAAGTATCCTACAGAGGATATTTATCAAAAAGTTTCAGATTTACACAGAGCAGCAAGTGACTTTCTTAATTGTATAAGAATAAGGATTTACATATATATCAATCCTATCTAATGGAAATGTGAGTGATAACAATATTTTAAAGGATTTCTATTTTTCTAATCCTAATTTAGTTCTTTCTTTTCCATATTGGTGGGGGTGAGGGGGAAGGGGTAATCTCTAGGTTAATTATTCCCCAAATTACATTCCTCTTTTGGATTTAGATTTCAATGAATATCCCTGTCTTTTCTGAGTTCTTACCTAAAAGTCATAATCTTTATAAGTATTTATCTTAATCTTTTCTTCAAAATAAAAAGTTCTAGTCTTCAGTCCTTCCTGTATACAATATATCCATTACATGCTTAGTTCAACAGCCATATGCATGTTTTTGTTGTTGTTGCTGTTTGCATACAGTGACAACCCTAAATGAAACTGAGTAAACCACCTGTGTAGAAAATATAGCCTTAAGCTCTTATCCATCCAACACAAACATTTGTCTTCATGTAATTGACTAGTCATTTCATGCATGTGTATCTGAATAACTAGGATTTCTTACAAAGTTAGTTGTGTGTGTATATTTTCCATTTTATAACTGTGTTGTACTTTATGATTCAAGTTTTACCCAGGTTTATTTGGTTTATTTAAGTAATTCTTCTACTGTTTAGCTGAAGCTAAGACTCAAGTCATCATAGATGACTTGATGAGTATGTTCTTTTGAATAAGTAATGTGTTTGAAAGTAATCTCTTTGACCCCTGTTGCTTTCATAGGAGAGGTTTTAGAGCCAGATCTGCAAAGTTCTTGCAGCAGGGTTGTGAAAAGAGATAGAAACCCTTGTGGAACATCAGTTCTCCTTCCTGCTCACACACTTACATGAATAAAATTCTTCATGTATAAAGTATTTTCCTTGTAAGGTAGAGACACATCTTTTCTCGCCCTAATGTGGGCCATCATCAGAAGTAGTGGGGACATCCTTGCTGGCTTGGGAACACAGGTGAAAAATGAATACTTCACCATTCTCTCCTTCCTGTACCTGCCAGGGCAACCACAATTAGATGATTTCCTTGAGGTGACCGTACCAGCAGCAGCTGCTCCAACTACATGTCATTCTACATCATCTTCTCCTAAGGAAAAGTAGCAATGGCAGTGGAGACTGCTTGGAGGAGTGGAGGCCCCACTGCTGGCTCCTGTTCTGCTGCCAGAGAAAGGGCAGGCGGTAGCTTACAGCATAGCAGCTGCCCTCAGTTCCCAGGAGACTTACTCCTGCTCCTGCTGTGCATGTCTTGCCATCACTGTTAATCAGGTCCCAGATTTTCATAAGGCTTTATCCCTCCCCTTGTAAAGAAAATAATAATAATAATAATAATAATAATAATAATAATAATAATAATAATAATGAAAAATTCCAGCTGTCTGTGTGGAAGTTTGTAGGTACAGCTGTTTGACCTGGATGCTCAGAAAACACCTCCTCTTCCCGGTCGCTGTTTCTGTTTTGTTTATTTTCAGCCAGGGTAGCCCATGAGAATATTAGCAGAGATGGTGCTGGAGACACAGCTTTTCAGCCTGTCACTTTCTGTGTCATGGGAAGCTACACTGAAGGGACTTTTCAGAGGAGAGCTAGCTCTTGGAATTAGTTTGTAACGCTTGGCTGCTTCAGGAAAAGGGAATTTTCTTCATTGCCAGATCCCACCTCATCAATATTGTATTGCTTTTGCTCTCCCTGGGTAGCCAGAGTAAGCACAGTACATTTCTTCCCATTTGCACAGTACATCAGAGAGTTTTAATGTCATCATATAGCCTAGAATGCAACTAGCATTAAGGTTTTAGAAAGTGTTTCTCTTTTATCTTTTTAATGTTCTTGCAGTGGAAGGAATGGTTGCAATTAGTAATAGATATCACTAAGTGGAAAGTAAAAACTAATTTACATCTTTCTCCTGAAATAAATTAAAGGGTTTTTATTTCTAAGTGAACAACAATATGCAATTGAAATGATTGCAAAGGCTTACAAAACTTAAATAGTTCTCAATTATATATATTTTTTTCTCAGTAACGATCACTATAAAAATAACAATATAACGTTTTGCCTATAATTTTTGTTGTTGTTGTTGTTGTTTGCTGCCTGTAGTAGTTTTTCATTACATATTTAACATCTTGTTTCACATCTGTACAACACAGCTGTTTTTAGATCAGGAGAGATAACAGATCTTCTGTCTCCTTGGATCAGTAGTTTCTATGACATCAGAAATGAAGATAATGAATTTGGAGGAGCTGTGCTTCTTTTAAAATTTGCTGCTATAATCCCTTCCAAAACTACTCTCCTTCACTGCAAGGGATGGCAGGCAATGACTTCTGTGGAATTACCCTGAAGAAGAAAGAAAATCAAAGCTGATGATTCTTCTAAAAAACTGCCCAGATTCTCCAGTCTTACTAACTAACCAGCTGTCCCTGTAATTTATCTAAAATCTTTTTATACATTTTCAGCACCTGAATTATCTTAAGTAGTAGCCTACTCATTGGAAAGATGATGCTGACTTCATATTATTCTTTAATCCCAGATTAAAGATAGAGGAGAAAAAATATCTACTCTTTGTCTACCCACTTCAGTTTGTTTTTTGTTTGTTTGTTTTTAAGAAACAACTAAAAAAAACACCTACAGTGCATTTATTTATGTTTAAATGTAGTGGAATTTTGCTGTCATGGGAAACTGAGAGGGCTTTAAACCAGGTAGGAAGGGGGATGGGGTCAGGGAGGGAATAAGGCTCATTAGAGATGTTCCAGGGAGAACAATGTCAGGGCCCTCTCAGCAGGCAATGGCCCAGCTGAAGTGCATCTACACTAATGCACGCAGCATGGGCATCAAAAAGGAGTAGCTGGAAGCCATGGTGCAGCAGGCAGGCTATGACTTGGTTGCCATCACTGAAACGTGGTGGGACCATTCCCATGACTGGAGTGCTGCAATGACTGGCTATAGGCTCTTCAGAAGGGACAGGCAGCACAGAAGGGTGGTGGTGTGGCTTTCTATATTAGAGAGTGCTTTGATGTGGAACTCAAAGCTGAGACTGGGAATTATGAGGTTGAATCCCTATGGGTTAGGATCAGCGGGAAAGCCAACAAGGCAGGCATCCTGGTGGGGGTCTGTTACAGACTGCCAAACCAGGATGAGGAGACAGGTGAGGAAATCTACAGGCAGCTGGCAAAAGTTGCGAAATCATCGGCTCTTGTCCTCTTGGGGGAACTTCAACTTCCCAGACATATCCTGGAAATGAAAAAAAGCTCAGAGGAAGCAGTCTAGAAGGTTTCTGGAGAGTGTGGAAGGTAGTTTCCTGAAACAGCTGGTTAGTGAGCTTACCAATGGAGGTGCCCCACTGGACCTTCTGTTCACAAACAGAGAGGGACTGGTGGGAGATTTGGTGGTCAGGAGCTGTCTTGGTCAGAGTGACCAAGAAATGGTAGAGTTCTCTAATCTTGGCAAAGTCATGAGGGGGACCAGTAAAACTGCTGTCTTGGACTTCTGGAGGGCAGACTTTGAGCTGTTCAGGACACTGGTTGGCAGAGTCCCCTGGGAGGCAGTTCTGAAGGGCAGGAGAGTCCAGGAAGGCTGGGCACTCCTCAAGAAGGAAATCTTAAAGGCTCAGAAGCACTCTGTCCCCACAGCCCAAAGACCAGCCAGCATGGAAGAAGACTGGCCTGGCTGAACAGAGAGTTGTGGCTAGAGCTTAGGAAAAAAAAGGTTTATGGTCTTTGCAAAAGAGGGCAGGCACTTCAGAAGCATTATAAGGATGTTGTAAGGAAGTGTAGGGACATAATTAGAAAGGCCATAGCTAATCTGGAACTCAATTTGGCTACTACTGTTAATGATAATAAAAAATGTATTAATAAATACATTAACACAAAAAGGAGGACTAAGGAGAGTCTCCATCCTTTACTGAATGCGGGGGGAAACTTAGTGACAAGAGACGAGGAAAAGGTTGAGGTGCTTAATGCCTTCTTTGCCTCAGTCTTTAGTGGCAAGACTAGTTGTTATCTGGATATCCAGTACCCTGAGCAGGTGGAAGGGGATGGGGAGCAGGATGTGGCCCTCACAATCCACAAGAAAATGATTGGTGACCTGCTATAGTACATAGATGTACACAAGTCGATGGAGCCAGATGGGATCCACCCGAGGGTACTACGAGAACTGGTGGAAGAGCTGGCCAAGCCACTTTCCATCATTTATCAGCAGTCCTGGTTATCAGGGGACGTCCCAGTCAACTGGAGGCTAGCACATGTGATGCCCATCTACAAGAAGGGCCAGAAGGCTGACCCGGGAAACCATAGGCCTGTTACTTTGACCTCAGTGCCAAGGAAGCTCATGGAGCAGATTATCTTGAGTGTCATAATGCGGCATTTGCAGGGCAAGCAGGTGATCAGGCCCAGTCAGCATGGGTTTATGAAAGGCAGGTTACGCTTGACTAACCTGATCTCCTTTATATGACAAAGTGACATGCTGGGTGGACGAGGGAAAGGCTGTGGACGTGGTCTACCTTGACTTCAGTAAGGCTTTTGACACTGTTTCCCACAGCATTCTCCTCAAGAAACTGGCTCCTCATGGCTTGGAGTGGTGTACACTTTGTTGGGTTAGAAACTGGCTGGGTAGCTAGGCCCAAAATTGTCATGGTGAATGGAGTTAAATCCAGTTGGAGGCCGTTCACTAGTGGTGTCTCCCAGGGCTCAGTATTAGGGCCATGTCTTCAATGTCTTTATCGATGATCTGGATGAGGGGATCGAGTGCACCCTCAGTAAGTTTTCAGATGACACCAAGTTAGGTGCATGTGTTGATCTGCTTGAGGGTAGGAAGAATCTGCAGGAGGATCTGGATAGGTTGGACTGATGGGCTGAGGCCAACTGTATGAGGTTCAACAAGGCCAAGTGCTGGGTCCTACACCTGGGGCACAACAACCCCAAGCAGCGCTACAGGCTGGGAGATGAGTGTTTAGAAAGCTGCCTGGCAGAGAAGGACCCGGGAGAATTGTTTGATGGTCGGCTGAATATGAGCCAACAGTGTGCTCAGGTAGCCAAGAAGGCCAACAGCATCCTGGCTTGTCTCCCTGTACTTGGCTCTGGTGAGGCTGCACCTTGAGTACTGTGTTCAGTTTTGGGCCCCTCGCTATAAGAAGGACGTCGAGGTGCTTGAGCTTGTCCAGAGAAGGGCTATGAAGCTTGTGAGGGATCTAGAGAACAAGTATTATGAGGAGCGGCTGAGGGAGCTGGGGTCGTTCAGCCTGGAGAAGAGGAGGCTCAAGGGTGACCTTATTTCTCTCTACACGTATCTTAAAGGAGGCTGTAGCGAGGTGGGGATTGGTCTGTTCTCCCATGTGCCCGGTGATAGGACGAGGGGGAATGGGCTAAAGTTGCTCCAGGGGAGGTTTAGGTTGGATCTTAGGAAGAACTTCTTTACTGAACAGGTTGTTAGGCATTGGAATGGGCTGCCCAGGGTAGTGGTTGGGTCACTATCCCTGGAGGTCTTTCAAAGACTTTTAGATGTAGAGCTTAGTGAAATCGTTTAGTGGAGGACTTGTTAGTGTTAGGTCAGAGGTTGGAGGTCTCTTCCAATCTAGACTGTTCTGTGATTCTGTGATTCTTTTTGTGATTTCCCTTGCAATTGATCTGGAGCATACTCTTTACTCTTTAAGAAGATTACTAGATTTTTCTAGTCTACCTCCTGCTTCTTTACAAAGCTGAAATGTTCTTGCAGCAAAACAAGGAACATAAATATTAGTCTTCAGAAATAATGTGAAAGAAAACAAACAACCGGGTAAATACAGTTATTCTATTTTAAAGGTGCAGTTAAGTTTAATTGGGAAATATAGTGTAAGCCAAAATGCAATACAGTTTAAACCAAATTTATATTTGTAACTATTTTGTATAATACTTTTGGTATTATAGGCAACTCTAAAATGTGTAACATCCTATGGCAGATATCTTTCAACTTTTTCCCTTTAAAATGGGCAAAATATCAAACAGAAATAATGTTAACACCACAGAGCTAGAGGTACTAAAATTGTCTACCTTTTTTTTTTTTTTTTTTTTTTTTTTTTTTTTTTTTTTTCATTTGTATTTGCCGGTTTAGCTAATGGTATTACTCTTCTCTACAGATTTTGTCTTGCCAGAATTTCATTTTTTTTCAGGAGGGAAAAATGTGATTTCCCTATGGTTAGTGTTACCTCTAAACCAGTCAAAGACTGAATCAGACCCATGCAACACTAACCATGCCCCTCCAGCCTTGCTGTTGTTTCTCTAAGCATACTGGCTACTCCTAAGTCCACAGGAGTGACGTGTTTTCCCTACCACTGCTCTGAATGAGCTGGAGAGCAAACATGTCTCCCTCAAGGAGGTTCTGTGAACTGGATATGCATGGATTTAAAACTGGATAGTGACAAACACACCAAAAGTCAGACATGTAGCAGGTCTTCTCCATTCATCAGTTTCAGTGTTCCTCTGAGAAAGCCCAATATTCCAATTGCCACCTTCTTCTAAGGCTACAGACATTTTTTCTCTTTTTCTTTTTGATCTGGACACCTGTGTGTGAAGAAGGTTATCTCTACCTTGAACACAGTGAGAAATGAAGTCTTTGTTATTCACCTGTATTGAAAACGGTGACATTCTTATACTCTGCTCTGGTGAGGCCACACCTCGAGTACTGTGTTCAGTTCTGGGCACCTCACTACAGGAAGGACATCGAGGCCCTGGAGCTTGTCCAGAGAAGGGCTATGAAGCTGGTGAGTGGGTGAGGGAACTGGGGTTGTTTAGTCTGGAGAAGAGAAGGCTCAGGGGTGACTGTATTACTCTCTACAGCTACCTGAAAGGAAGGCGTGGGAGTCGGTCTCTTCTCACAGATAACTAGTGATAGGACTAGAGGGAATGGCCTCAAGTTGTGCCAGGGGAGGTTTGGGTTGAAAATTAGGAGACATTTCTTCTCAGAAAGAGTAGTCAGGCATTGGAACAGGTTGCCCAGGGAGGTGGTGGAGTCACTGTCCCTGGGGATGTTCAAGGAAAGGTTGGACATGGTGCTTAGGGACATGGTTTGTCCCTACCAATATTGTCCCTACTAATATTGAGTGATATTAGTGTTAGGGGGCTGGATGGAGCAGATGATCTCGGAGGTCTTTTCCGACCTTAATGATTCTATGATTTCCCTGTCTTAAAGAAAATTTTTTAAAATGTAGATTGTATGGGACATCCAGAAATCTTCTGGTCCAGCCTTTTGATAAACACAACAAATTTCAAAACTAGGCCAAATTGATCAGCTGAGTTGTAAAAAAAAAGTATAAAATAAAATAATTAAAAAAAAAAAAAATCTTACAAAATGGATATCATAGGCTTTCTGGGCAACCAGTCCCATTCTTGACTGCCCTGATGGATTTTTTTTAGACCATCTGCATTTGCAATTGTGCTTATTGCAACTTGTGATCACTGCTTCTTGTCCTTTCACTGTGCTTCTGAACAAAGCCTGACACTGTCATTTCTACAAGTCCCTTTATGTAGTGGTATTTAGCAGTTATCTCCACCTTTAACCTTTCCTAGGCTGATAAAAGCAATACCTTTATCAGTTTCTCATATATCAAATGTGCCAATATTTTTTTCTATTTTTCTGTAGACTAAATTACCTCAGAGGAGAAGTAGATTAATGTGAATGTTACATATCAGGATCCCTTGTTACTACTGTTTTAGCTAGCAAAAGTAAAACTTTTGTCATAAGAAATCATGGCTACCGATAACTCAGATTTTGTTTATTTTTTTAAAAAAATAACCCTTTTGTTTCCTTCATTTTCTTCACTGAATTTTCATCTGGCATTCTTGTTGTTATGCCTATATACACTTGTTTTCCCTGGCCACCCAGCTTTTTGAGGACTATGACCATACCATTCAGCCCTTTTCTGCCTATGATACTCACGTTATATAAAACAGTTTGCTGAGACAGAAGACTTGAGTGGTTTCTGTGGATGAGTATCCCCTAATGCTGTCTCTCTTGAGCACAAACCCTGCTAATGGCAGAGCTTTCTAGATCAGTTAATTGGTACTACTACCATTAGGTCACTGTATTCTTTAAAGTC
Source organism: Oxyura jamaicensis (assembly GCF_011077185.1). NCBI lineage: Eukaryota > Metazoa > Chordata > Aves > Anseriformes > Anatidae > Oxyura > Oxyura jamaicensis. The sequence continues at coordinate 39,426,031 of NC_048926.1, forward strand.
TTCATAATGATCTAATTAATTAGGCACTCATATGGAACAGTCCCTACAGAGATCCACAAAAGATCTTCTACATAACTTCAGTTAATTTACTTTGAATTTGAATAAAGGAAGTCATATCAGAAACAGACAACTGTTCTTTATGACACACGTGTAAGTAGTACCCTGAATTATGATCTTTTTATCAGTTTGCAGAACATCTGGAAGGAAGGGTGGTGGATTACATTGTCTTCACTGCTCATAGACACTTATGTAAGGTTGCCACTAGTGAGGCATTTTGTTGCTAAACTGTAACACATAGCAGTGACAAGAACAAAAGCAGAATTACCAGGAGCTGCAGCTTCTATCTCAAATTCAGTTTAGAACATACAGAACTTTCCTCAACAGCCATGTTCTTCCCAAGTCTTTCTTATTGTCCTCTTTCATTATATTTAGAATTTTAAACAATATCAATAGCCTTTGAATGGAGGGTGGGTGTATGTGTCTTCTGTGCAATACAAAATATGATATTTCTGTACATTATATATACATATGTATATACATAAAAACATTGCGGTAAGTAGACTGCATTAGTGACTGGATATAGACTGGATATTTTTGTAGCAAAGTACAAAACAATTTTTCTTGCTTTTCTTGCTTTCTTTATCTTTGCTTTACCTCCAATGACCTACAAAGATGGAGAGGTCATTTAAGACTAGATATATAAGGCTCTGTCTGTTTGTCTAATTGTTATAAAGTAGGATTGAATAAAACACTTTAGTTCCCAAGCTACAGTCAGTTTTTCCCTCTCTCACACTTGTGTGAATTTGTTGATCCTAACTGTTGGTTGTAACTATATTCCCAACAGAAACTTCTAGATTCATTATTCCACCCATAAAACAAAAACAAACAAACAAACAAAAAACACAACAACAAAAAGAGCAAGCTTTCGGAGTTTCAAACTTTCTCCCACAAGGCTCAGTCTCTGGTATGACTTAGCTGTTAATACAAAATGTATGATAGCAGAAACTCAGTTACTTGCCTATGCTTAACTGAGATGCTTTTCTTTCTTGAGCTTAAAAAAAGTTGGAGAAAAAAATAAATATCTCATTGGCTGACCATGTGATATTTGCCTGATTTTTTAATTCTGAATAAAGATACTCTTATAGAATAAATTAAATTAAATTAAATTAAGATAAAAAAGGAACATTAAGTGTTGAACAGTGTCTAAGCTGAGGTTTTATACAATTTTCAGTTGAATTGATCTAGCTTAACAGACTTAATGTATTTGAAAACAACCCTTTTCATGGAATCATAGAATCAGAGAATATCCCGAGTTGGAACGGACCCATAAGGATCATCAGTCCAACTCCTGGCACCGCACAGGTCTACCCAAAAGTTTAGACCATGTGACTTAGTGCACAGTCCAATCTCTTCTTGAAATCAGACAGGCTCAGTGAAGTGACTACTTCACTGGGGAACCTGTTCCAGTGCACAACCACCCTCTCGGGGAAGAACCTCCTCCTGACGTCGAGCCTAAACTTCCCCTGCCTAAGCTTAACTCCATTTTCATGGATCCTGTCACTGGTGTTTATGGAGAAAAGGTCTCCTGCCTCTCCCCCTCACAAGGAAGTTGTAGACCGTGATGAGGTCCCCCCTCAGCCTCCTCTTCTCCAGGCTGAACAGGCCAAGTGACCTCAGCCGCTCCTCATAAGTCTTCCCCTCTAGGCCCTTCACCATCTTCATCGACCTCCTCTGAACACTCTCCAACAGTTTCACATCCTTTTTGTACTGTGGTGCCCAGAACTGCACACAGTACTCAAGGTGAGGCTGCACCAGCGCAGCGCAGAGCGGGACAATCACTTCCCTTGACCAACTAGCAATGCCGTGCTTGATGCATCCCAGGATACTGTTGGCCCTCCTGGCTGCCAGGGCACACTGCTGGCTCATATTCAACTTATTCTCAACCACAACCCCCCAGATCCCTCTCTCAGGGCTGCTCTCCAGTGTCTCGTCGCCCAGTCTGTACATATAGCCAGGGTTGTCTCATCCCAGGTGCAGGACCCGGCACTTGCTTTTGTTAAACTTCATGTGGCTGGTGATCGTCCAGCTCTCCAACCTGTCCAGATCTCTCTGCAAGGCCTTTCCACCCTCATCCGAGTCCACAACTCCTCCAAGTTTGGTGTTGTCGGCAAATTTGCTCAAAACACCTTCTAATTCTACATCCAAATCATTTATAAAAACATTGAAGAGGACTGGCCCTAAAATGGAGCCTTGAGGGACCCCACTAGTGACCATCCACCAGCCTGATGTGGCCCCATTTACCACAACCCTTTGAGCCCTGCCCAACAGCCAATTGCTCACCCATCGTAAGATGTTTTTGTCTAGTTGTATGCTTGACATTTTGTCCAGTAGGATCCTATGGGAAACCATGTCAAAAGCCTTGCTGAAGTCCAAAAAGATCACATCAGCTGGTTTCCCTTGGTCAGCTAGCTGGGTGATCTTATCATAAAAGGAAATCAAATTTGTTAGGCAGGACCTACCCTTCATGAACCTATGTTGGCTGGGACCAATGACTGCATTGTCCCCCAGGTGTGCTTCAGTAACTTCAAGAATCATCTTCTCCATTTTGTGTCGTAAGCAAATTTTTAAAAATGAGATGGAAGCATCACAATTTTAAAAATTATTTAAAAGTTCCAGTTCTCCTAGTAACCGTTAACAGCTGAATCTTACTTCCTTCTATAATACTATATAGAACTGGAGAATGAAAAAGAACTTCTGTAATAGATAACTAATTTGCAGTGAGGAATCAGGAGGACATACAATGCTTATTTGCTAAGCATGAATATTGTACTCAGTGTTACATAAGGCATAAAAACAGTCTGTGCCATAAAGTGCATTTTAATCTAACAGCACAGATATTAAGTAGGCAAAACATGCCAGAGTCCACACCAGTATATAATTGGCATTTTTATTCAAATTTGTAATTAATATAATTTATTCACTCTTTCCAGGCCCAGCTGAAAAGGTCTCGACTGAGTACTCATTGATACGAGGGTCCATTTACTAAGCCATATAAAAACATTTGATATGAGAATTTGTTAGTGTAATTTCATCTGGCATCAAGCGGATCAGTGAGTTAATGGATGAACTACTTCCTCAAACTTATTTGCTTTAATCAAAGTGGAAGATAATTCTTTGTAAATGATGAAGGAATGATATTCCTACTGGAAAAAAACAGTATTGAATGCGAGCTATTATAAATTTCAGTGGTGCTGTCTTGTTAGTACTTTTCTGTTACATATCTGTACTGCATAGAACTAACAATATTGAATATTCAAAGTCAAGGGGGCTGTCTGATGGCTTCTTATGAGTACAGATACTGGGGTACTCATCCAAAAAAAAAAAAAAAAAAAAAAAAAAAAAAAAAAAGAATCTGTATTTTCTGTGGGCAGTGAATGGCAGCTATCTCTCCACCTACCTTGAAAATTTAAGCTCTGTCAGCTAGAAGTGCAGAGCACTTTCAGCCACAGTAAAAGGAAAAGAATGCTCTAAACAGCAAAATTGTGCTTTGAAGACAGCCACAGAAAAACCACCAAACAAACAAACAAAGAGCAACAACAAAAAACACCATAGAATTTTCTCATTTGGGAGCCCAAAATTAGAATATATGTTGGCATGAATCAACCCCTAAAAGTAATATAACCACCAGTTTAACAGGTCTTGTGAAAATTGTCTGTGAAGCTCTCATACAAGTAAAGATAAATGCAAAAGTGAAGTTCCACAAAACAGCATTAGCATAGTCCATTTGACCATTTATAAAATAATGAAGAGGAGAAAATGGATATCTGCTGATTTTTGTAAACATTCTGTGCATACAACTCAAAAAATATTTCTGTGCAAAAAAGACAAAATCCTGTGGTTAACATTTAATAAGGATTATTTAAAAAAAATCCATCACAATCTCCTGATGATAAATCGTTTCATTTTTCTAGTGGTGTATTGAAAATTTTGTCCTCTGTTACCAATATAAAAGTGTCTTCAGTCTTTCTCTCTTGAAACTTCTGGAACAGTAAGGATTAGGAGCAAGAGAAATGCATGGTAAAAGAAAGAAAGAAACAAACAAAAACCAGCAGCAAGAGGTAGCTGGCAGGGCAGTGGCAAAGCTTCTCCTGTCTGCATTAAACTTGATGGATCCAGTGTTGATCACTGAATTTTATAAAGTAATACAAGAGTTCACCTGCAGGACAAGCAAGTAAATATCTTTCATTCTAATTTTTGAAATGTAGCCTTCTAGGGCCATGCCAAAATCCTTGCTTTTTCAATCGGGGAAAGGACAAGTGTTTAACATGCTAATGGTGTGTATTTCATTCTTTTTGTACCTTTTTTGATGAAGATAACTACAATAATCATTTTTTTCTTAGAACAATATTTGCTCTTGACAGGTATATTGATACTTTTAATTAATATCCTTTGAGGTAAAAGTGTACATAAAGAATATAAAGAGAAATTTAATGCTGTCTTAAGAAAAAAATATTTTTTCCTTCCTGAAAACAAGAGGTACTGCAAATTAACCTTCAGAGGAAAAACAAACAAACAAACAAACAAAAAACTTTTGAAATAAGAAAATTTTGCCTAACCAATTGTTTAAATATTGGGCAGTTTAGCTGAAGTGAGTTAAAAGTACTTAACTTCATATTAAGGTATTATTTATTACATTTCTGATAGATATAATTTATAAAATAACCTGTAAACAATATTTTTTATTTGATTTTATTTTAAAGGCTGAACTAATGTGGCATTAGTAGGAAAGTCAGCACTTTTGATCAAATTTTTGTACCTCCTCTGGTCTGGCTTATCTTCCAATTCTATTCCCATGCCTACTTAGAATCAAATAAATAATTACAAACATAAAATCAATATTGCCCATTTAGAAGCTGTCAGTGAAAAATATATAATACAATAAATATGAGTGTACTAATGTGTAGAACCAGTGAACGTATTTTAAATCTCCTCAATAGCCATTACAATCATTCCTGAATCCTGCTTAGCAGTTTTGTTCATGTCACATCTCATTTTATTGCTTGCATTGTAACACACTGAGAAGCTTTCTGATGATATGTTTATGACTTTTTCATTTCCTCAATTGGTAAGTGTGTAATACTTATTTAAAATGAAATTTCATGGTGCTAACCACAATCATTAAATTTCTGAGGCATACCACATGGCAAATTCTAGCTTCTGCTCAGTTAGGAAAAGACAGGAGTTATAATGAATAACACTAGTAAACAGAAAATAGTATAAATGCAGATATTTATATTTATGATAGACATTTATGAAATACAAACTGTTTTCAGTTAGAAGATCATGGGAAGTATTTAGCACTCAGATTATTTTCTTTTATTTTCAATTAAGTAATGTATTTACATCAAACTGATATGGTGTCTTCAGAGCTCTACACAGGAGTGGAGAAGTTGAGAGGAGAAGTTGAGAACGCTGTGATGTATCACATAACCCCACATAAAGTTTGAGGTTGCTGCTTTTCAAACTCATCTCCATGTCTAAATAATTTGTGTGGCACTGCAGCACCAGTAAAAACCCAAACGTTTTACAGTCATTTGGAGTAATCCAAATGTTTTCTATATAACTGTGTCAAAGTACCTACTGCTGCAGTGTAGAAGAAGTAAACACACATGTTTAGGTTGCTTGATTTGACAGTTGGCAGTGGCTCTGCAAATTAGAGCTAGACGCAAGTAACTTGTCTCCAGGCTAAAGCTCTGACCCTCAGAATCACATTGTAAATCAGGTTAGCCAGCAAACTTGGTTGTTCTGCTGGGAATCAGAAAAGGCAAATGTTTTTTTCAAGCTAATTTGTTTTTCCCTTTCTGTTCTCCATTTGGGTTTACTCTTTCTGTGTTCAAAAAGTAGTCAGATTGAAGTAGTTTACTTCTATATGT
>NC_048926.1:39432363-39459937 GCF_011077185.1 Oxyura jamaicensis
TTTGGTTTCACTTTTTTTTTATTATTATTATTATTATTATTCTATTTGTTTTTGTTATTGTTGCTTTGTTTTGTTTGTTTGGTTGGTTGGTTGGTTGGTTTTGTTATTGCAGCTTCCATGCTGATTTAGTGAGAAAATCTAATTGCCCAAGAGTCTGAATCTCACCATCAGCACTTACATGTGCTCTCAATGGAAATATACCATGATGGAAATATCTGCTGTTCAATGGAAAAGAAAATCAGTCCTCTGGCTGGTATTAGGAAAAACAGGCTGATCAAACTGTTAGTATTAAACAGACCACTCAACCACTTTGGTGCTTTTGTGTATGTATATTTTATAGGTGAGGTCCTTATTTGCATATATCAAGTGCAATGATGGTACTGTATAAGATGGTGTCAGTCAGTAGACTAATGTTGCGTAGGAAATGCTCAATAAGCAATCAGAAATGTAATAGGATTTCTGTTCTTTGGGAAGGAGAAAGTGAATAAAGAGGAAAAGTGAAAGGCTTGATAATATTTTTACATCTTTGCTACAGTTAATAGCACATTGTTCCATATACTAGCTATAAAAATATGGTAGGATAAGTAAGATGCCAAGTATCCAAGTACTGACTGTTTGGGATGCAAGGTACTACAAGCATTCATGTATAATCTACATATCTGGTATATCTGTTAAAAGTTCCTAAATGACTGAGGAGCTTTTAACACCAAGAACAGCTATCAGAAACTTGTGTTTTCACATCGTTGACACTTTTTGTTTGCAAAGACCAATCTTTAGTCATGTAGCACAAAAACAAGGAGAAAGGCTGCCTTTGCAATTGTTATTCGCATGCTGGAAATCTGGATTTTTTTAGGAAAAAAAAAAAAAAAAAAAAAGGAATAATAATGTAACACCCAGATAAACAGTGGAATAGTAGCAGGAAAAGTGTTTTAAAAATGTTGTAGGAACTAAGGCTTGAAATAGCAGAAGGGAAAAGGGTATGCAGTTCTTGACACTGAAGGCAGAAGGGGGCTAGCACCTGCTTAGGGACCACCTACAGATGGTTAGCAATTGTCCTCCTAAAACAGGGGGATTCTTCTTCACCTGTCATTTGTGTGCGGTTGGGGTTGTTGCTTTGAACTGCAATTTCACCATTGGTTTAATAAAACGACTTACAGAGAACTGAGAATCACATCTAGATCATGTCTGGATCATTTTGCTACTATTGTTGAGAGGGCAGTGTTATTCTTTCATCCTGTGTAGTGTAGCAAGGCAACTTCTCCCTATCCTCAATGAGAGCAGACTGTGATACAAGACAATGGGAAACTCTGTTTTCAGAACATCTCACCTCATATTACTATGGGAAGTAACTCTGGAAAATTTCTCTGAGTAGAAATTCTCCAATATTTCATAAGCAGGTAAATATCAAAATCATCTCTATTGATTTTCAGAACATTATGTTCCAATGTAATCCAATATCAAATGTTGAAATGAAGTAAGATAGTTCACTAGGATGTGTTTTTTATTTTTTTATTTATTTTTTTATTTTTTTTTTAATTCTCAAGTCTTTCTATCAGATATGAAGAAAAAACATAGTTCCATGAAATATTTTACTTGTAATTGAAAATATTCATACTTCCCAAAACTATAAATCTCTTCTGACCAAATCTGAATGTTATTTGTAACATAGTGTAGTATAATATGTTACAGTATAATATTATAAAAGTAATATTTATTTGATTATGTAAGTGTTGGTCACAGTAGTTTCATGATCCTTCTCAACTCTAGATCTTCTATTTTATTAGTTCTCACCATCTCTTATTGATAAAAATAGTGGTTTCTTTTTACTGCCTTTTGCAGGCTGGGTAACTGAGTCAAAGTCCAGGAATAATTTAAGTTTATTCAGGAATTTGCTGACACAGCAACAGCTTCAACCTCCAGACATTTCTCTGAAGGTCCAGCTCTCTTGCCTCTTGGATACATAGCCAAAAGGATTACCATATTTTTTTCTTTTGCCAGAAACAGATACTGCTTCTAAAATATTTGTCTGTGTTAATTGATTTATGGCTCTGCTGATCATACTTTAAGGATCACTCTTTTGTATTAATGATTAAATCCGCAGAGTGCTACGATCCTTTTACTGGGTATCTCAGAGTTGCCAAAAGTTTTTGTAATGAGATGGTGTGTGTGTCCATGTGTATCTTTTTTCTTTTCCTTGTAGTTTTGGGATATTTTGCCATGTATTTTAAGAATTAATTCCTACTTTATTCAAAAGAGTTTATTTTTGTTGATTTTAGAACTTTTGGAAGGCAGCTTTGATTCTTTTTGATTTGGATGAATTCCCTTTTTAGAGAGGTGAATAGTCGCTAGAATAAATTCATTTTGCATTTTATATTTGTTTATCGATTGTTTATATTTACTTATTTATTCCTGGTTTCTCTTGGTATGTAGTGGTCTTAATAGTTACAACCCCACATATGTGTGCACTAAAATATTTGATCCATTTTCCTAGACATACATGATTAGTTATTTTTTACTAGCTATATTTCCATGTTTGCTTAAGTTTGGAGGGGACTTATGTGATCAGCGAGGTACAAATAGGCATATATATGTATTCTGCTGTTTTTGATATAAAGAAAATTAAAAACATGTAACAGCAATCACTAGTCTTCAATAATAAAATTTTTGCTCATTGCATTTTATAACAAAATCCCAGAATCCCAGAATCATTTATGTTGGAACAGACCTCCAAGATCACCTAGTCCAACCTCTGACCTAACACTAACAAGTCCTCCACTAAACGATTTCACTAAGCTCTACATCTAAAAGTCTTTGAAAGACCTCCAGGGATAGTGACCCAACCACTACCCTGGGCAGCCCATTCCAATGCCTAACAACCTGTTCAGTAAAGAAGTTCTTCCTAAGATCCAACCTAAACCTCCCCTGGAGCAACTTTAGCCCATTCCCCCTTGTCCTATCACCGGGCACATGGGAGAATAGACCAATCCCCACCTCGCTACAGCCTCCTTTAAGATACATGTAGAGAGAAATAAGGTCACCCTTGAGCCTCCTCTTCTCCAGGCTGAATGACCCCAGCTCCCTCAGCCGCTCCTCATAATACTTGTTCTCTAGATCCCTCACAAGCTTCATAGCCCTTCTCTGGACAAGCTCAAGCACCTCGACGTCCTTCTTATAGCGAGGGGCCCAAAACTGAACACAGTACTCAAGGTGCAGCCTCACCAGAGCCAAGTACAGGGAGACAAGCCAGGATGCTGTTGGCCTTCTTGGCTACCTGAGCACACTGTTGGCTCATATTCAGCCGACCATCAAACAATTCTCCTGGGTCCTTCTCTGCCAGGCAGCTTTCTAAACACTCATCTCCCAGCCTGTAGCGCTGCTTGGGGTTGTTGTGCCCCAGGTGTAGGACCCAGCACTTGGCCTTGTTGAACCTCATACAGTTGGCCTCAGCCCATCAGTCCAACCTATCCAGAGGACACCACTAGTGAACGGCCTCCAACTGGATTTAACTCCATTCACCATGACAATTTTGGGCCTAGCTACCCAGCCAGTTTCTAACCCAACAAAGTGTACACCACTCCAAGCCATGAGGAGCCAGTTTCCTGAGGAGAATGCTGTGGGAAACAATGTCAAAAGCCTTACTGAAGTCAAGGTAGACCACGTCCACAGCCTTTCCCTCGTCCACCTGGCATGTCACTTTGTCATATAAAGGAGATGAAGTTAGTTAAGCATAACATGTAGGCCCCTGTCACTGAGGATAATGGCAAAAAGTTACTTTGCATGGCATGTTGCAATGCAGCTGCAATGAGAGGAAGAATGTGGTGATATTTGACTTTAAATTGCAAAATAAATTCTTTCTCATAGACAGGAAATACATAAGAGAAATTTTTAGTATTTGGGATGAGCTGATGTAGGATTTCATGTGAAACTTTTTTGTCTGGTGAGACTACAAATCTCAATTTGATTCCTGTGAATAAAACAACAGATTTTGTAACAATGATGAACTAAATATTCCATTGACTGAATTTAATACATTGAAAATCACTAGTATATATTTAAATCCCTCCTTTCTAGAGTTGACATTGTCATTCACCATTGATCAGAGAGCTTAAAAATTCAAACTGAAGAATAAATAAATGCACTTACATCCTTGGTGAACAAGTTGTTTTCAGTGCCACAAACAGTAATCCATGCAAAACTTAAAATTTAAGGGTACTTCATGTGTGCAAAATCAATGATGTATGGCAAAGTATAACTGTGTGGATGTGCAATGTTTACTTCACTGCTCCTAAATGTCCTTTTTAAAGTTCACCTCACAATTACCTTATTCATTCTCTCACTAGTTCCATGTTTACCTGTCTGGAGTCTTCATGCAACTGTCTTCTCTAATACATTTTGAGTAAAAACAAACTTTGCATTTAATTTAATTCTCCACTGAAATTCTGGACTCCTTCCTGCTCCCCCAAGCCCTACTCATAAAAAAGTAAATTAAAAGCGGTAGCAGAGATAAACTACTTTATTTTCTTAGTTATATAGACAAAGGTGGTTTGGGTTGTGATTGTGGGAGGAACAGCTCACGCTGGTGGACAGTTGCTGGTTTCTTAAGGCATCAGTAAATCAGTAAAGTCATGAGCTAATATAAATGTGGAGGAGTGAGGAAAGAAATGACTGAATACTGGGAAGATTAATTAGGGCCAGTTTACAACCTGTAGCCTCTTGTATAATGTATATACCTGTACAGGGTGGGATCTTTGAAAGGTCTGTGATGTGACCAGGACTCTGCATTATACATTCACATTTGCATGCATTGCACATAACATCACAGAATAGTTTGGGTTGGAAGGGGCCTTAAATATCATATAGTTCCAATACCCCTGCTATGGGCAGGAACCTCAGAGACCAGGTTACTCAAAGCCCCATCCAACCTGGCCTTAAATATTTCCAGGGATGGCGATCCACAGCTTCCCTCAGAAATCTGTTCCAGTACTTCACCACAGTAAAGAATTTCCTCCATATATTTAATCTAAACCTACAATTTTTTTTAGTTTAGAACTGTTACTCTTTGTCCTGTGACTACATTCCCTGTTAAAGATTCTCCCTGCCTTTCCTGTAGGCCCCTTAAATACCAGAAAGATTTGGACATGTTACAGTAGGGATTTAGGAAGAAATAAAATAATCATCCATTTCTTAGGAGTGGCTGTATAATGAAACACTTAGAATCTAGGGGAAAAAAAAAAAAAAAAAAAAAAAGTGTAATGTTGCTGAAGGCCTTGGGTAAATGCAAGATCTTCTCCAAAGCAAAAGCTGATATTTGAAGTCTGAGCTTGTGTCCTGTAGCTAGACAAAACAAAACAAGGTGGTGTATTTTCTATTTAGCTCTAGCAAACTAATAAATGTGAACCAAATATTAAGAGTTTAATTAGTTGTTAAATAAATTTAGACATTCTTATATAGTTAATAATGGTTAATAGCTTTCATAATGTCAGGTATGATATTTGCAAATATTTGCTACAAGGAGCCCTCAGTTTTATTATTATTTTACGTAGATACATTAAAAATAAAGGCAAAATAGAAACAAAGTTTGTAGGTCACATGAATTAAAAAACTGATTAGAGGTAGTGAATAGCTTTATTGTACTCTTGTTAAATTGATATACACAATGAATTAAAAAAGACTCACTACTAAAGCATCTCCTATCTAAAAGGATTTAATGTAATGTGGAAAGTAAAGAGCTATCCTTCAAAAAGAGAAAATATATATATATAAAATCTCACGAAATTGTGATTAGAGTTATCAAAGGACTGTTCTGTTGTTAAATGGCTTCCTTTCATAAACAGTATTCTTACTGTAAATCTCTGATTATCATCAAGAGGGTAATCAGTACTTAGCCAAAATGGAAATTAAGAGAGATTATTTGGATTGAAAGGAAGATTACTATGTTGATATTACAGATATTTGAAGTGTATTTTCTAAACAGATAAATGAAAATCTTCTCTCTTTTTTTTCTAATCATCATAGTTGTAACTGAAATAATAGTATATTATCTGATTTGGTGATATTACACTGACTTCATTGCCACTCCTATTATTTACACGTTTTATTTCAGTTCTGGGGTAAATACAGGATATTACCACGGAATAATTTTTCTCTGGACAAGTGTAGCCCAACTTACCAGTTAATATAAATTGGTGTGACTCTCATGAAATTGATCTCACCCTACTTTACTGTTCAGAGAATCAGTTTTATGATGGCAATTTTAGAGTTTTGTTATAAGCAGTAGGGAGAGTCTCCCAAAGTCCTGTAACCTGGTGAACCCTCTGAAATCTCAATATCAAAGCTAGAGAGTATGCCGCATCATGATTCCAGAATTGTCAGCTACAATTTTACCCTCCTTACTATTGTGATCAGATGACCTCATCCTTTCATGCAAGCACAAGGTCTCTTTGATATCTCTTCCAGATTTGTGACCCATTGATGTACAAATGCCAAGTTACTGAAACTAGATGCAAATGAGTACTGAGATGCTCATTAACGCAGGAGAAAAAAAAAAAATCCATTACTAAAGGCAAAAGTAGAGAATGCTCAATGAATTTCAGGAACAGTTAAGTATATACTCTACCAGTTTTTTACCTTACTCTTTCAAAATAATTGTTAAGACATCTATATTGCAATTTTGAGTAACATGTTGGAAATTTTAATATAAGCATGGAAAATATTTATATGACCTGTCACCTCTACTGCCTCAACATTTGTGATTTAAATAGTTAACTAATTAACATTAATTTTTCTTGTCACCTTTTGAAAATTAACCATTCCTGACATTTGAAACTGAGTAATTCTCCTTAACAAAAAATAATGGTTTCTGATCTCACTGTCTCATTTATCTTATCAGTTAAATAAGTATTTTGCTGAGTTTGTGAAAACATGACAATTAGCAATACATAATGTGCTGTTGCTCATTTTAGACAAAATAATAATTTAGAATTATGTGGAAAAATGTTTTTAGTTGTTGATCTATATAGTTTTACATGTAGAAATGTAGAAATGGGCAACAAGCAGGAGGAGCTGGAAGCCGTTGCGCAGCACGCAGGCTATGACTTGGTTGTCATCACGGAAACGTGGTGGGACCACTCTCATGACTGGAGTGCTGCAATGTCTGGCTATAGGCTCTTCAGAAGGGACAGGCATCACGGAAGGGGTGGTGGAGTGGCTCTCTATATGAGAGAGTGTTTTGACATCGTCGAACTTGAATCTGGGAATGACGGGAATGACAAGATGGAGTCGCTATGGGTTAGGATCAGCAGAAAGGCCAACAAGGGAAGCATCCTGGTGGGGGTCTGTTATAGATCGCCAAACCAGGATGAGGGGACGGATGAGGAGTTCTACAGGCAGCTGGCGGAAGTTGCAAAATCGTCAGCGCTTGTTCTTGTGGGGGACTTTAGCTTCCCAGACATATCCTGGAAACACAACACAGCCCAGAGAAAGCAGTCCAGGAGGTTTCTGGAGAGCGTGGAAGATAACTTCTTGACGCAGCTGGTTGGCGAGCCTACCAGGGGAGGTGCCCTGCTAGACCTTCTGTTCAGTAACAGAGGAGGACTGGTGGGAGACGTGCTGGTCGGGGGCTGTCTTGGGCAGAGTGACCACAAAATGGTAGAGTTCTCGATACTCGGCGAAGTCAGGAAGGGGATCAGTAAAACCACTGTCTTGGACTTCCGGAGGGCTGACTTTGAGCTGTTCAAGACACTGGTTGGCAGAGTCCCTTGGGAGGCGGAGGAAAGACAGAGGAGCCCAGGAGGGCTGGACGCTCTTCAAGAAAGAAATCTTAATGGCTCAGGAGCGGTCTGTCCCCACGTGCCCAAAGATGAGCCGGCGTGGAAGAAGACCGGCCTGGCTGAGCAGAGAGCTGTGGCTCGAGCTTAGGAAAAAAAAAGAGGGTTTATAATCTTTGGAAAAGAGGGCGGGCCACTCAGGGGGACTACAAGGATGCTGCAAGGTGGTGCAGGGACAAAATCAGAAAGGCCAAAGCTCATCTGGATCTCAATCTGGCCACTGCTGTTAAGGACAACAAAAAAATGTTTTTATAAATACATCAACACAAAAAGGAGGACTAAGGAGAATCTCCACCCTCTAGTGGATGTGGGGGGAAACTTAGTAATCAGAGATGAGGAAAAAGCTGAGGTGCTTAACGCCTTCTTTGCCTCAGTCTATAGCAGCAAAACCAGTTGTTCTCTGGACGCCCAGTACCCTGAGCTGGTGGAAGGGGATGGGGAGCAGAATGTGGCCCCCACAATCCACGAGGAAATGGTTGGTGACCTGCTACAGCATTTGGATGTACCCAAGTCAATGGGCCGGATGGGATCCACCCGAGGGTACTGAGAGAACTGGCGGAGGAGCTGGCCATGCCGCTTTCCATCATTTATCGGCAGTCCTGGCTATCGGGGGAGGTCCCACTTCACTGGCAGCTAGCAAACGTGACGCCCATCTACAAGAAGGGCTGGAGGGTAGACCCGGGGAACTATAGGACTGTTAGTTTAACATCAGTGCCAGGGAAGCTCATGGAGCAGATTATCTTGGGTGTCATCATGCAGCAGTTGCAGGGCAAGCAGGCGATCAGGCCTAGTCAGCATGGGTTTACGAAGGGCAGGTCCTGCTTGACAAACCTGATCTCCTTCTATGACAAGGTGACACGCTTAGTGGATGAGGGAAAGGCTGTGGACGTGGTCTACCTTGACTTCAGTAAAGCATTTGACACCCTCCCCCACAGCATTCTCCTCAGGAAACTGGCTGCTCATGGCTTGGACTGGTGTACACTTTGTCGGGTTAAGAGCTGACTGGATGGCCGGGCCCAGAGAGTTGTGGTGAATGGAGTCAAATCCAGTTGGAGGCCGGTCACTAGTGGAGTTCCCCAGGGCTCGGTACTGGGGCCAGTCCTCTTTAACATCTTCATCAATGATCTGGACGAGGGGATCGAGTGCGCCCTCACTAAGTCTGCAGACGACACCAAGTTAGGTGCGTGTGTCGATCTGCTCGAGGGTAGGAAGGCTCTGCAGGAGGATCTGGATAGGCTGGACCGATGGGCCAAGGCCAACGGTATGAAGTTCAACAAGGCCAAGTGCTGGGTCCTACACCTGGGGCACAACAACCCCAAACAGAGCTACAGGCTGGGAGATGAGTGTTTAGAAAGCTGCCTGGCAGAGAAGGACCTGGGAGTAGTGGTTGACAGTCGGCTGAATATGAGCCAACAGTGTGCTCAGGCGGCCAAGAAGGCCAGCAGCATCCTGGCTTGCATAAGAAACAGCATGGCCAGCAGGTCCAGGGAAGTGATTTTCCCCCTGTACTCGGCTCTGGTGAGGCCGCACCTCAAGTACTGTGTTCAGTTTTGGGCCCCTCGCTACAAGAAGGACATGGAGGTGCTTGAGCGAGTCCAGAGAAGGGCAACGAAACTGGTGAAGGGTCTGGAGAACAAGTTTTATGAGGAGCGGCTGAGGGAGCTGGGACTGTTTAGCCTGGAGAAGAGGAGGCTCAGGGGTGACCTTATTGCACTCTACAGGTACCTGATGGGAGGCTGTAGCAAGGTGGGGGTTGGTCTATTCTCCCACATGCCTGGTGACAGGACGAGGTGGAATGGGCTAAAGTTGCTCCATGGGAGGTTTAGGTTGGATCTTAGGAAGAACTTCTTTCCCGAACGAGTTGTTAGGCATTGGAATAGGCTGCCCAGGGAAGTGGTTGAGTCACCATCCCTGGAGGTCTTTCAAAGACTTTTAGATGTAGAGCTTAGTGATATGGTTTAGTGGAGGACTTGTTAGTGTTAGGTCAGAGGTTGGACTCGGTGATCTTGGAGGTCTCTTCCAACCTAGACTATTCTGTAATTCTGTGATTCTTTGAAATATTTTTGTGCTAATATCTGAAGTAAAGGCCAGCACATTTTCAGTCTGTTTAAACACTGAAGGTGATATCTTGATAAGATATTTGATTCTTACTCTGAATCCACTTAAAATAAATTATGAGATCACCTACAGTTAGAGGAAGTTCTCCTCCCTGTCTATGAGTGGCCACCAGCACCAGCTGCATAGAGGCAGCTGGCAGCAGTGGCAGTGAGGGTCAAGGATCATCACAGCCCTCCTGGCTTTTAAACTGGGGGAAGAGATTTGTCCTCTAAGTTGTCAGGAATGCTGCCTCATTGACTCACTTGAGTTGAATGTTGTGAGTTCAGTAACATGTAACCTTTAAGTAGGAGTGACAGGTATAGATGTTGCATCATCCTCACACTAAATCATTACAAAAACTCTCTGGCTTACACAAAAAGAAGGGCACAACTGGAGTTTTAAGGAGTCAAATGGTATTTATTGAAAGGTGTACACTAATCTACAGTGTAAAATCTAAAAAAATCACATGTATATCATAGAATCATAGAATCATTTGGGTTGGAAAAGACTTCTAAGACATCTAGTCCAACCTTTAAGCTAGTACTGACAAGTCCACCACTAAACCATGGTACTAAGTTCTAAATCTATGTGTTTCTTGAAGACCTCCAGGGATGGTGACTCAACCACTTCCCTGGGCAGCCTGTTCAAAGAGCTCTTTCAGTAAAGAAATTTCTTCTAATAAGCAAAATAAACCTCCCCTGGTGCAAAATCAAGCACCTTGCTACTTGAGATTTCCCCTTGTCTTATCACTTGGTGCTTGGGAGAAGACCCCAAGACCCACTTCCCTATAGCCTTCTTTAAGGCAATTGTACAGAGCAATAAGGTCTTCCCTGAGCCTCCTTTTCTTGCAGGCTAAACAAAACCAGTTCTCTCAACCTTCATAAGTCTTTTTTTCTAGACCTTCAGAAGCTTTGTTGTCCTTCTTTGGACATGCTCCAGTACAACATATGATAACATTCTGTAAGGTGTTAGCTCCTTCAGCCATAACAAAATATTTTCCAATAACACTGTTTTAGACTAGATTGAATTATTTTAATTGATAAGTCTAAGGTTCGAGAGGTCATTTGAATCTCTACTTCTGGGCTTTGGTGTAAGACAGATGTAACAGATTTTCAAAGGGCTGAAGGGATTAACAGAAGAATGGTCTTTTTTCTTTGTATGTTTGACCAATGAGAAAGTTTAAACCAAAAACCAAGTTAGAAGATACAGAAAGGTACTGATGCAGATTGTGATCATATCTCAAAGGATACATTACCTGAAATGTCTATAGCATGTAAATGAATATTTTGTTACTTTAAGATGAGAAAAAACCTTGTCATTGAAGAGATTCTTATCGTGTCTGTATGGAAATCAATAGGAAGGATCTTACGTGAAGAAGACCACTATTTCCTGTGTTTGTTTTTTTCTTTCCAGAACATTTCTGTATTACAGAAGTAGATTGAATATGCATGTGTTGCTGTATCTTTAGAAGAATTAGGGAATTGCTGAGTCAGAAGCCACACATGCACTTTTCCCCTTGGTGTTACTTTGTACCTTTTTTTTTTTTTTTTTTTTTTTTAAATTGCATTTACCATTTTATTGCCAAATGTGGTGGTTTTACTGTGCTAGGCAGCTGAACACCACAACTGCTCTCTCACTCCCCCTCCTCAGATGAGGAGGGGAAGAAGTAAAGGAAAGAACAACTCACGGGTTGAGATAAGGATTATTTAATTAAAGAGAAAAAATATTATTAAGGAAATATTATTATTAATTAAACAATTCAACTAAAGGGAAAAAAAGGGAAAGGGGAAGAGGGAAGGGGGAAAGAGAATAATGAAACAAAACAAGTAAAGGGTATGTGGAAGTGCAGAGGAAAGAAATTACTCTCTACTTTCCACAAATGAGCGATGCTTGACCACGTCCTCGAAGCAGGGCCTCAACGCACGTAGCCGGTGTTCGGGAGGAGGACAGACGTTTTCGCAACGAGAGCCCACCCCTCCCCTCTTCTTCCTTTTTCCACCTTTTATTGCTGAGTGTGACATCCTATGGTATGGAATTTGAAATTTGAAATATGGTATGAAATTGCTGAGTGTGACATCCTATGGTATGGAATAAACCAACCCTTTGGTTGGTTTAGGTCAGCTGCCCTGGTGATGTTTCTTTCTCACTTTTTTGCCCACCCCCTAGGAAGGTTAGAGAGAGTCCTGATGCTGTGCCAGCACTTCTCAGCAACAGACACAACACCAGTGTGATACCACTGCTGTTCTAGCTACAAGTGCAGAGCACAGCACTGTATGGGCTGCTGCAGGGAAAGTTAACATCCCAGCCAGACCCAGTACACCAAATTATTTAGTGTTATGAGATGTCTGCATTTCCTAAAGTTGGCTTTAGCCTTGCATGTTCTGAATAATTCTCTGTTGTGTAGTGTTCCCCTTTTCAGGTCATTTACCAGTACGCTAAACTGTTCACAGTGCCTGCAGCCTTTCCAACATTGTGATGTCTGCTTTATGTCTCAATGCTGGTTAATAGAGAGACTCTCTCTGATCCCATGATGACTTCCTACCTTTAGGAGGCTTTGCAACAAGCTTGTTATAACTTCCCACAATACTCCTAGACACTACTTGTTATAGCTTCCCACAATAGTCCTAGACACTATCAGCTCACCCACCTGCTCATTGAATCTGTCATGAAACATATTTTTGAGACATTTTTTCTACAAAGCTATATAGATTTCTCTCCAATATAATTTCTTTAACCTTCCATTTTTATTTTGCCATTAAATTTCAACCAGTTGCTTTGTTATAGATCACCAATAACATCAGTCTGTGAATTCTTCATATCATTTCCAGATATGATTTAAAAAACGAGCATCCTGTTTTGTTGTTAAAACTTTGCTGTCTCCACTGAGGTAGGATTTCACTCAGTTGCAGCTATGTCAGAGTGGCTGAAGGTACTAATTAATAACATTTCAGAAGTGCATTCAATTATGATATGTGTGAAATGCTTGTTTCAGTAGATTAATACTTGATGATTTGTTTCTTTTGGCTGTCTTAGCTGTCATTTCAGTTCCGTGATTTATTGCTACACCAAATGCCATTGTAGCCAACAGCAGACACCCTGCACCTGCTTCTCAAACTGCCAAATGGTTGTTTGACAAAAAAAAAAAAAAAAAAAAAAAAAAAAGGGAATATCCCCTATTATTTTAATATATATAACATAAAGATGAGAACATAACATAAAGATGGGAACATCCCCAGAGGCTTAGAATGCAACTTGTTAATGAAGGAAGCAGCAGCAGCATGAAAGTTATGTAGTATTGTCTTCAAATATTACCATAACAAAGCTAAGTTTGCAAAGGCTTTGCAGAGATTTAGTTAAACTTACTTAAATAGCTTTGCAGTTCTAGGTTTTTGATAATACCACCTAAAGTATGTCAAATTCTTACTGTAAATGCACAACTGATTTTTCAGCTGTAGGTACTGTAGACATTATTTACAGACAGAAAAATTCTTTAACACATTTCTTTTTATAGATACATTTAATAACATTTTATTTTCATGGCATTTCACTACATTTGTGTATTTTGGCACTTGTACTATGATTGTACTATGATTTTGCTTCTGTTTCTGTACTACTTTCTAAATTTTGTAACAATAAATGTAGAAAGACCCGACTGTTTTTGTGTCCAGGGCCCTAGAAAAAAAAAAAAAAAAAAAAAAAAAAAAACTTTCTGTTCCTGTGGCACCAGTTCAAATTCAGGCAGCACAGGGACTAAACAATCTCCAATTTTCATTGGAAAGAAAAGAATAAATGGTCAGTGCCTGAAAGATCTCTGAGCTTACACTGCTGTCAGGGGAGTTCAGTTGTCAAAGCACTTCAGGTAAAGTTGTCTTCTCTCTCATTGTATTGCAAGTAGTATTTGAGGTGGTTCAGTTCCATCTGGTGACTAATTAACCATTTTATTCTCTTCTTAGCTCAAGCCCTCAACAACACAGCTGTTGTTACGTATAATTCCTAACTGAGCACCCTCTATAGGGTCAGTGGGGCCAAAAACTTAGATAATGTGTTTTGTTCATGTCCATGGGAAGATTCTCTGTAGCTGGTGGGTGGGTATTTGCTAAATTTTGACTTTGTGCTCTAGGATAGCAAAACAATGTGGATGGGTTTTTTTTGTTTGCTTTTATCCTTTTTATTTATGATCTGCAGTCACGTCTGTTCCTAAGTGAAAAAAACTTTGATTTTCTGTATAAATACATGCTTGCAACACCTACTAATCTACTCTTTGCAATTTAGAAAAGTTTTTAAAAACCTAACTTAGTGATTCCAAGTTTTACACTTTGATTTGGTCTTTCTTTAACTTGAGAAGAATCTGACTTTCTTGTACAATATTGAAGCCTGAAAATAGCCATTCTACTCCCTTCAGAATTACAAGATACAAAACATTAATAGATACAGTTCTTGAATCTTGTGTCCTATTTCTTTTTTTTTTTTTTTTTTACTTTTTTTTTCCTTCTCTTCCCCCATCCTTCAAGCACCACTAAGAATCTTTATCTATCATGACACATTTTTCTCACTACTGTGTCTTTGCCCTCTGCTCTGTTTCATGTACTCATTTCCCTTTCTCTCTCTTTTCTTTGCAAACACAGCAATCTGTCTTGCTGACCCCAGCACTACATACATACATACACTCAACCATTTGAGTCTTCCCTTTGAGCTATATGAGGCAACCCTTTCCAGCAGTGGAGAGTAGTTGTCATTCAATCTTTCTCTTCTGATCCACCAACATGCTTCTAGCTTGGTAGGAGTCTTCAAATCTTCCAGGCTATTGAGATGTACATCTTTCCCTTGAAATATGTAAATGACTGGTTATGTAAAGGAAATTCATTTGGGTATTTCATAATGGTTTATTAACATCCAGACTGCAAGCATGCTTTCAACCCTACTGTTCACACAACCTTTCTCAGCAAAACATATTGAGCTAACAACTCTGAAGATATTTTTCAGGATGGAAGTAATAACAGCTCCTTACCTTTTGGTGAATAATGTTTTAATAGAAGTACAGCATATATAGTGACACAACATGTTAGCACATCATCATTTAACCTGAGAAAATTAAAGCTACTTGTTTGGACCACTGGAGAAAATGACTTTAGGGAGTGCTCTCAATATCTTAAGTCAGTTGCAAGATTTGAGTGCTACATAGTATTTCAAGGGTGTTTCAAGAAGTGATTAAATGTATGTGCGCATATTTATATATTAAGCTTTCTCATAAGATTTGAGAGCACAGTGATGGAAGATTGCCTCTTCAAAGCCTATTCAAGTCACAAAGTAGAGAGCAGTAAAAAAATCTAGTAAAAAGTTCTATAAATATTTGCCCAAGCAAAAGCTTATGATTGTTACCAGAAGTTGCAATTAATATGAACTCTCAGCATTCCTATGTAAACTTACATAGCACCCACCTGCACCACTTATGGTGACAGACATTTTTTCCTCTCACTTTTCTGAGCAATGAGTTCTCTCACAGACCACAAGTAAATTTTAGATTTCATCCAAATATAATTACAGAATATGTACTAGAAGATTTATGAAAAATATTGCAAAATGTGAAACCAGGAACAGCATTTATTTGGAGATAAAGACTTTAGAGATATAAAACCAAATTATTTTTTTTTTTTTTTTCCCTAGGGGATCATCTCTATGATCACGTGTTTCATAACATGATATATGTAGAGATAGTATTCTAATGGTTTTATACACCCTGCTATATATTTATATAAATAGGGATTAAAATAATCAACATCTGTGTTACAGAAAATGAGATAGCAGTAATGATGTTTCATATACTTCTTTTTAATAAAGTATATTGAAATTTAAAACTACACCAAATAGTATCAATTTAATTGTTCAAACAAAATTTTATTGAAGCCTGTTCTGCATGCATTTTTACATATTCTTGACTAACTTAATTTTGCATAAATGTTTTGTTTTTCTCCAGTCCTATATTGAAAGTTTTGAAATTCAGGTCTGATACAGAATTGTTCATCTCTTCAATTCTCTTTAGTCCTTGGTGGCTGGAATGAAACACAGTTTGTATACACACAAGTTGATTTACATTTCTTTCTGCTGATAGAGAATAGTGTTACTTAATCATCACATCTAATTTATTGTGAAAGTGCAATAGTTTTTATTGTTTGATCTCTAGCTGTGACAAGCTTTTCCCAGTGCAGCTGTAATAGTACTGCTGATCATTTCTCCATAATAATAATATATTTTTAATAATTATTTTGAAGTCATTTGTAAAAGAAAATGGCAGTAGCAAATTGACACTGCTAATTATCAGTCTGATCACAAATGAATAGCACAGATTAAGTATGTTGCCAGAGACAGTATTGAATCTGTTATCCACAAATGAATTGGTGGTAAAAACAAAACAAAACAAAATAATAGCAATGAATTCCCAGAATTCCCTGCTACAGCACATAGCTGGGCTGTTCTCATGTCTGTGCTCCAAATAAGATCTTGTTTTGAACTGTAAGTATGTTAATCATATCTTGAACTTTGATAATGTATATGGATTCACTGGCCTAATTTAAAATACTTAAAAGTATCCACTGTGTGGATATTAGCTTCAGAAAATATAATCACACTCCTTTGTTTTGATCTATTGACAAGAAATTCTTATTGGAAGAGAAGCAAACATTATACTAAATTTTTTTGCTGTGAAATCAGTGTGCTGTGCATAGGTGAGATCAGGAGATTCCAGGAAATGTGGATGAAATATTTTAGAAAATATTTTAGAAAAATGAAATGTTTTTAGAAGTAAATAAATAAATTATAAGCCATGGAGCTTTTAAAAGGCAATTAAGTATTATAGTCAAACCCTGGGAAGAACTTTGTGGACCTGTAAAATAGGAAGAGCTGTTTTCCTTTATATGTTCTTTGATAGTTTGAAAGCAATTCTTCAGTTGCTTCAATTACTGGTGGAAGAGGAGAGAGTCAAATATCTCTGTCTAAAGACAGAGAGACACCGCTTCAGTATTTCACTGGGAATGAACAGAGAGTAAAAATAACCAAATGTTAATTTGATAACGATATTCTCAAGATCAATGCATCTTAAATATAGCTTCAAAGAAGATAAAAATAAAGTTCAAAAAGGTAGGGTGTTTTGTTTTGTTTTGTTTTTAATTAAATGAAATGCATACAGGTAGAAATAGGAAGAATATTATGTATAAAACATAATCAGAGTATGCAGAATATTACTTTCTGGTAAAGCAGAGAACTTCTTTTCCTTACGTTTTCTAAAGTCTTAAATCTTTATACATCTATACCATCAAAATTTAGTGTCGTACCCTTCTTGTATTTCAGAAGTTCCATTAAACTCTAATGATGTGAACAAGGACTGTAATATCTACTCCTCACATCATGCTAAATCTTTTTTTTTTTTTTTTTTTTTTTTTAAATGTAAATGGTGTTGTGGGTGTTCTGACAATGTGTAATTGCACAAAAAGAATCAGAAAATGTATGTGTCTTGATATATTAGGGTTCTTCAAAGTATGACACATATGTAATCATTCATGTGAAATTATATATGACATGAATCCTGTAGGAATACATGTTCCTGTATAGGAAAAGAGTGTCTCAATGCTGTACGTTTTAAGGTAATATTTCTGACAGTGCTTTCAAAGTAAAAAGAATTGATCTTCTTCAAATATCTGGAAGACATTCACACTTTATCAAAACAAATCCTTCCTTGAGTAATGAAAATTACTGACTCTCAAAAAAGATCTAATCTTAAAATAGTTGCACCCTAAAATTTCATACAGCATGAGATTTTTTTCTTACCTTCTCAACATTTCTATCTGAGCTCACTAAATATCCTGAGGTTTATTTAAATATTGGATGTCACGTACTTGCTAGCTAGAATTGAGACAGCTATGACAAGTAGTTGGGCAGACATTGATAACTTTACAGTCAAATATTTAAGATGTTGAATTCTGTTATAAGATGTACTGGAATTTGAGCTATTCTGATGATATGAGTGATTTTCAGACATTACACTCAGTAATGTAAACATAGTATTTTTCATCCAAAATACTTTGGCTGTGGAGGAAAAACCCAAATGTTGCTAATAGATGTCTGTTGCATTGTGTTTGTTCTAAAAAAACTTTTGCTGATTTCTTCTTATGGCAGTCATTTTCTGCTTGTGTGAAGAGAATTTATGCAAGCATTGGCCCTGTATTAACTGTGCATCACTTATGTTTTGTTCCTGTTTTTGGAATGAAATTAAAAATCAAAGAAACCAGATTAAAGTTTTTGTTTGTTTGTTTGTTTGTTTTGTTTTGTTTTGTTTTGTTTGTGTGTGTGTGTGTGTGTGTATGTATGCAATGGCTTGTAACTGCTACTGCATAAAATGTGCTGACTTGTTCAAGTTTCTTCTAAAGTCAGCATTGGTAAACATATTCACCCTTGCTTTAGACTTTCATGTCTCGTGCTTTGACTTAGAAACGTTTTGAGAAATTGACAGAGTTAATTAAAAAGAACTTATTTTGTCTCTCTTTCACATTCAGTGGATGGTTTTTCTGGTTCTGTGTTAATGGGGTCTTCTGTGCTAACATGAAATACTGACAGAAAGCCCAGCAAATGTCTTTCGTAATTGTCACCAGGATCTGTCAAAACAGTATGATAAATGTCAAGTTTCAATCAAAAAATAAATGATTCTGTCCTGTGAAGACAGCTACTGAGCTGATGAGATTCATGTCATTTTGTTTGCCAGAAATTCTGGCTAACTGCTCTTACATTTTTAATCTGAGAGTGTCTATCTGGCACATTCATTTTCGAAGGTGGTGGGTAGGACAGAATTTCAAGTTTTGTATCTGAATTTGACAGAGATAAGAAGAGCTTTCCCAAAGGACTGCAGAAGCTCTGTATTCCTACTACTTATAGGTACCCATTGAGGTCTCTTTCTAGATTAAGGTTTAAACGCCTTATCTATGAGAATATAAGTGTTTTTTAAGTGTATTTGTTATTATGATGCTTGCTATCTATTAAGGTGCTTTGAAAACAATGGTTGGATAAAGACTTTGTCCATTTTGTTCTATCCTCTGAAAAGATATTTTTGTCAATTTGGAGTAAACTCCAGCATCAGTCTCAGTTTCTTCCACCATAAAACATGTCTGACAACTAAACTCACACCTCCAAACTAATTTCACACATTGTAGGTAGAACCAGTCAGCTTGTTGGTCATGTATGACCTGCCGTTTAAGAGACAGATTTTGATGGTGCTCTATACACACAGAGCAGGGCTGACAAATTGAAAAGTCAGGTTTCTTACAATATTTATAACTTTTCTGCCTAGCAGCAGTGGCAAATAAAGGTCCTTTACAGACCCAGTTTTTAGGTACATTGGTTATCTTACAAACAGAGGTGTTGTATTCTAGAACTTACTATTTTGTTTTTCTTTTTCTTTTTTTTTTTTTTTTTGATAAGAAAATCTGCAAGATATTCATAATGAACTACTAGAAGTTTCAAGTCTATATGATACTTGTATAGAGTCCATATAAAGACTCTGCATCTGGTACAGGGCAACCCTGGCTCTATGGACAGACTGGGGCAGCAGAGGCTGGAGAGCAGCCTTGAAGAAAGGGATCTGGGGGGTTTTATTGACAGCAAGTTGAATATGAGCCAGCAGTGTGCCCTGGTAGCCAAAAGGGTCAGTGGTACCCTGGGGTGCCTCAAGCATAGCACTGCTAGTTGGTTGAGGGAAGGGATTGTCCCACTCTGCTCTGTGCTAGTTCAGCCTCGTCTTGAGTGCTGTGTGCAGTTTTGGGCACCACAGTGTGAGAAGGACATAAAATTATTAGAAAATGTCCAAAGGAGGGCTACAGAGATGCTACAGGGGAAGACATATGAGTGGCTGAGGTGACTTGGTTTGTTCAGCCCACAGAAAAAGAGATCTCAAGGTTTCCTACCGTTTCCTCATAAAGGAGATGAAGAGGCAGGCACTGATCTCTTCTCTTTGATGAACATCAAAAGGACCCAAGGGAATATCATGGAGCTGTGATGGTGAGGTTCAGGCTAGATGTTAGGAAAAATTTTTTACTGAGAGGGTGGTCAGACACTGGAACAGGCTTCCCAGGGAGGAATTCACAGCACCGAGCCTGCCAGAGTTCAGGGCGAGTTTAGACAATGTTCTCAGACACATGGCCTGATTTTTAGGCAGTCCTGTGTGGAGCCAGGAGCTGGTCTAATGGTCCTTGTTTATCCCTTCTAACTTAGAACATTCTATGATTTTGTGACTCTGTGAACAACTCTTCTCTATCCATGACAGAGCTGATGTTCTGTAAGCTCTAGGTATTTGAAAGGAAAAATTATAAGACTATAATAATGAGAGATTTTCTTATAAAATAATGCCTATATTAATAAGTATTAATACAATTAATATTTGTGCAAATTCTATGATACCTGGGGGATTTAGATCCACAGAAATCTTTTCCTTTCACTATTCAGATAATGCTCCCTCTATACCTAGAGCATCCTTTGTCCAAATGTGAATCTAAATGTCACCGGTGACCACTGTTACTTCTGTTTCCCTATGTAGCTTTTAGGTCATTCTCTGAAAATCTGACATTTTCTTGCTGTTTGATCTTATTATGAATAGTCGAAAAAGCCTTGCATTCTGAGTTTGCTTCAGTGTGTTGGTATGTGTGTGCTCTGACTCACTGCAAACTGTGATCATGACAAATTTTCACTTTCTTTAGCTTTTCCAATACCAGATATGCCAATATAACTCTTCACAATTAAAATCTGAAGTTTGACTTCTGTGATTAAAAAAAAAAATAAAGAAAAAGAAAAAAAAAAAAAAGAAGAAAAAAAGACCTACTTCATTAATTATAAACCATTTAAGAATATACTTTATTTATCACGTTTGTTTGCTTGTTGAGGATTAAGTACATTTTACCTGGAGAGGATAGAAACAAGTCTAGGGATGAAATGGCTGCCATGTTGGACACACCTAGAAAGAAATATAATATTTGTAAATTCAGAAAATAAACAGCATGTGTCTTTTCATGCTACATGTACAAATATGCTCTGAAAACAACTTGGGAACATGAGAAGTAGGGGAACGTAACAACCAACATTCATATGAAAATAAATCATATTTTTCACAAAATAAATAAAAAAAGTAACATAATTTTACTGACGCTGTTTTTTAAATCTGTTCATATGTCAAAAATGGTTTAGAGCTTTTGATGTAGAAAATGTGTGCAGGCTCAAGCTCACAGAAGATCATTGTAAATTGAATAGGTCAAGTTGTATTAATGAACTCCTATTTGAAATAAGAGATTTGGAGATAACCTGGTTAATCAGAAAACTTTCAGTGCTCATTTATTCTCTGCTCTGGCTGTGGGAAAAGTTGGGAGATGGTTGCTGTGTTGCTTCATGGCTTATTCTGGAAGATCACACAAATGCTTTTATCCTAAGAATGAGGCTTTTTTGAAAAAAAGGGGAAACAAAAATGGATTTCTCAGGGGTGACTTCTTGGTTGGTGATTCCAAGATTTAAGGTAAATGTTCTTTTACATATGTTTGTTGTCACTTTTCCTTGCTGAAAGCTGGAAGTAACGCCTGCAAAGTGCTCCTAAAAACTTTATATAGTTAGTTACATCTTTGTTTTGCATATTTCTTAAGAAAAACAAAAAGGTTGTCAAAATGGCCTGAATTTCTTTAGTGATACCTAGTGATGTCCCTCCAGAAGTAGACTTGAAACATTTGAAGAGAACCTCCTGTTGATCCCCATGATCCTCCATGAACCTCCTGTTGATCTTTTACATGAAACTGAACGGGAAAGCGTATGTCAGGAGCACACATGTTGCACTTTACCTTCTGATGCATATTCACTCCTTGGCAGCAGAGTAGGAAATTCCAAAGTAAAACCCTCATAAGAGCAAACATTGTGGATATTGGACTCCTGTCCTGGTTTCAGTTAGGACAGTTATTTTCCTCCTAGTAGCTGGTAGGGTGCTATGTTTTGGATTAGGATGAGAAGAGTGCTGATAACATGCTGATGTTTTAATTGCTGGAGAGCAATGCTTACACTATGCCAAGGACTTTTCAGCTCCTCGCTCTGTCCTGCCAGCGGGCAGGCTGGGGGTGCAGCAAAAGCTGGGAGGGGACAAACCCAGGACAGCTGACCCCAACTGGCCAAAGGGGTATTCCATACCATCTGACGTCATGCTAAACAATATATAGGGGTGGCTAGCAAGGCTGGGGGGGCCGGCTGCTCGGGGTTGGGCTGGGCATCGGTCAGCGGGTGGTGAGCAATTGCATTGTGCATCACTTGTTTGTACATATTATTATTATTATCATTATTATTTTCTATCCTAATAAACTGTCTTTATCTCAACTCACAGGCTTCACTTTTCCGTTTCTCTCCCCCATCCCAGAGAGGGAGGGGGGAGGGTGAGCGAACGGCTGTGTGGTGTTTAGCTGCCGGCCGGGTTAAACCACAACAGCTCCCCACACCAGCTATTTCACTCTGTCTTCCACTACAGGCTAATGCTGCTTGTTATTTTAAATATTGCCTAGATTTATGAACAGCCTCCCGAATTTCAAGACTCATACTAAAATGAGCTACTTAGAAATTAATATAAATAAAAATATTAATAGTAATAAAAACAATAAATATTAATAAAAGAAGAATATCCTAAATAACATTTCTTAAACAAACATAATACCAAAAGAAATCATAGAATGATAGAATCATTTAGGTTGGGAAAAACTTTTAAGATCATCAAGTTCAACCATTAACCTAGTATTACCAAGTCTGCCTCTAAACCATGCCCCTAAAAAACACATGTACACATCATTTAAATACCTTCAGGGATGGTGAATCAACCATTCCAAGTCATAAAACTAATACTAAAACAAATAACTTTCGTCATATATGCTTTTTAAAAAAGGCCCATTCCATTCTTTTCTTCTCTCTGAGTCTGCTCATTCACAGTTCTCTGTAAATTCTTCTTCTGTAGTACAGAAGGCTTTTTTGACTTTTGGTCCATACATGAAAGCAAAGTAGTGTTCTGGATACATTGAATTATCAGGAAGAAATTGTCAGCTGTCACAACATCAAAACAAGCCCAGCTAATTGTAATTGCGAGTCATTAAAGTTTGAATGTCTTGACCCAGCCAGTATAAAACTAGTGATGTTGCCATATTCTAATAGCTACAGAAGTGATTTTCTTTCTTTTTAAAGATGAATCCCAGCACACTCTGCAGTAACCTTCTATGGAAAGTACTGGTGCATGCCACTTCTGAAAAGCAGATAATAAGTGTACATTTGATGGCAAAAATCCCACCACACTATCCTATATTTTGGCAGAAGCCAGGACTGACAAGGGGTTTGATAAATCACCCTCCAGGCCTCAGCAAGACAGTATATACACCTATGTTTGTATTGTCTTTATTACACTTCTGACAGCTAGGGTTAGAGATCAGTCTTCAAAGTTGTCAAGCTAGTTTTTTCCATGAAAAAAAAAAAAAAAGGAAAAAAGAAAAAGAAAAAGAAAAACTTACTTAAGCTCTGTCTCCCTTCTTCCATTCTTTGTTGTAGTAGATGGTGAGATGGTGTCAGTCTATATTTAGCTTTATCCACTTAACTCTGGCACTAGAGACATCAGATTGAAAAGAGAATGACAATGTGAAGATAGCTACTAGTACTAAAAAGTAAACAGATCATTTTGCTTCTCCATGACTGATTTTCAAATATCTAATACATGGAAGCTTTTCGGGATCCCCTCTGGAGCACTTCCTACCACACTGCATTTCTTCAGGGAGGGGAATGGTGTACTTGTGTTAAAAGAGCTGTCAGATTGATAGAAGGAAAATGGCATTGTATACATAATGAAGGTTCAAATTATTTTGGCACAAAATTGTGGTATTTTCAAAATATTCTCTATTCTATTCTATTCTCTATTCTATTCTGTGTAAGTCTAGAGAGGGCTTAAAAATGTTTTGTTATTAGATAACTGATTTGCTGTGAGACAGAGATATCTGTATTTTGAGGTAACCCCATTTTCTTTAACTTTTCTCGTTTCCTCTCCCTGTAGATTTTTGTTCTTTATTGGAAAAGTATCATTTAAGCAAGCGTCTCTGCAAGCATTAAAACTAGTTGCCCATATTTGTATTTCACGACTGAGTTGAGTGTTTTCAATGAGGCAAAACGTAATTCAAACTTTTCCTGTTTTGAGGACATTCATCTCATTGTCCTTTTTCTTCCACATGGACCATTGTGTCAGATAATGCATGCGCTGCTTCTCCAGATCTCCTACTGTTGCCAACA
The DNA here is from genome assembly GCF_011077185.1 of Oxyura jamaicensis. Classification (NCBI taxonomy): domain Eukaryota; kingdom Metazoa; phylum Chordata; class Aves; order Anseriformes; family Anatidae; genus Oxyura; species Oxyura jamaicensis. Next base: position 39,456,603 of record NC_048926.1, read on the forward strand.
CCTATGGGTCCCTTCCTTCTTTGCAGTCTCTTTCACAACCCTTCTTCTCTATGACCTCTTTTATCCTGGCCATTTTGGATAAACTCATTCATTGCAATCAAGTCTTAGAGGTAGGGGATGGAAAACATGAGTACATGAGTCTGAGAAGCCAAGACAAAAATAGGAAAAACACTTTCCTGACTTGACTTCCTTGCCAATGTCTGGCAGGCCTAGGTCTGAAACTATTGTAAATTTTATGATTTGAAAGTCTGTGAGTTTTTAACAAAACCCACCCTACAAAAATTCACATACCAGTTCCAGCTCTATCAGGATGCTTTCTTCTACCTTTCCACTAGAAATGTCAGCATATTTTTGTGTCAGAGCTCCTGCAGACAAAAAAAAAAAAAAAAAAAAAAAAGCTAGGAAATACTGTTCCAACAGAATTGTGGAAACATGTATATCTGAGACTGTGACCAGGTATAAGCAATTTACTTTGGCTTCATACCCAGACTGGAGACCATTGTGCAATTAATCATTATTGACTTCACATGTTGTGCTCTTGAGTTTTACCAAGTTTATTATATTTAACACTGTCTTATGCTGATCTTTGAAACTGATTTCAAAATCAACAAGATCTGAGGACCTGATAAGAAATAGATAAAGGGGGAAATTCAGTGTGATGTTGGATTCTGGGACTGAGGGTTCTAGTAACAAAATTAGATTTAAAAGTTGCCACATAGTCAAATGAAAACATTGCCTCAAACAGTTGATACATAGCTAAATATGTGTCTTGAGGTCATGTAAAAATAAAATTGAAAATTAGGACACATTTTCTAAGCCTGTGGAAATGGAATGTCATTAATGCTGGTGTTCTGCATGAATGTGACAAGTTCAGGCAACACACTAGCAGCTGAGAAACTAAACTCACAGTATAAACTCTGGTACTTAATGTATCTGTCAGCCTCCTGTAAAAGAGAAATTGGTGTCTGCAAGGTAGAAGAAGGGTGAAAGACATTGAATCATGTTTGGTCATTGGTGATAGATTCGAATGAGGTTTTCCTACCACCTTCAGTCTGAATGTCTTGCTCAGGTGACTGTAAGACATACAGGAGTACTCTTTGCTTTCTTCAGTTTCTCTATCAGCAGTTTATCCTGTTTGCATCTATTGTTACATGTATATTCTAGAGAGTGAGCAAGACTGACAAGATTCTGTGGTTAGAATACATTCACCCAGGAGGTGTGTCTAACTGCAGTGAACATCTGTTTTTGAGAATATAAGGTTTATAAGAGCCTAGAATCCCTGACCCAATATTATCCTAGGGTTAATCAATAACTAATTTAGATTGAAATCTTCTTAAGTTGAAGAGGGAATTGGGGATGGATTGTTCATTTAGAGAAGTGTATTTGCCACCATAGTTCTTTGTGAATATTTTTTACATCTAGTAACATTTGACAATGTTACATTTTATTGACTTTGTTGTTGTTTGATATTTATGACTAAATTATCTGGCATACTGTAAGATTGAATATTAATGCATAATGTATTTCAGTTCTTTCATTACCTGGAAAAAAATGACTACCCTTCTTGAAAACATATGTGTAGTTTAGATTTGGAAATAAAGGTGTCTTAGTGAGGATGCTTCTTCTTAAGGGTTGAGCTCCATCCTATTTTCAGGTAATATGAACAAATATCAGAACATGAAAGACAGTCTGTGATGAATTCCATCGTCAGATGCTAAACATTTTTGTAGATGCATAGATCTACAAAATAGATCTTCAAATCAAAGACACATAGAATTTGGTTGCTTTATATGTCCATCCCCAAATATCCTAAGTTCAGAAAGGCAGATGGAAAGGAAAAGGTTGGAACAGGAAAGAAATGAGACAACTGAGAAAAGGGAATACTAAAAGAAAAAGCTAGATGAAAGAAATAATCTGATGAAGGTGAATACTGTGGAGAGGTATTAAAAAGTGACATAAGGAAGAAAAACTGCAGAAAAGATCTTACAAGTGTTAGATTGTCTGTTTGTTTTTGTTTTTATGGAAAACTATTTTTTTGTAAGTGAAGGTAGAAACAATCAAGCAGCAAACCAGTGGCAATCATAATACATTTTCTCTTAGCAGTTGCCTACTTTTCATGTATTAATCAAGATGATTAAACAAGTTGGCATCATTCAAGAAAAAATATTGCATAGAATCATGTACAAATACAAATGAAATTATGAGACTTAAGGAATTATTATTATTATAAAGACAAGAGGAAAAAGAAATTGTTTTCATGTGGTTACTTGTTTGTATATTTTTAATTTTTAACATAGTGTGATTCCAGACCTATATTTTCACTTTAGAAAAGGCCTTTAAAATTATCATGTCTTCCTGGGATTCATCATTTCCAGCTGAATCAACAGCTTCCTTTGACATCTGTCATCTCCTTCTCTCCAGTTTCAATTAAAGATTCCATGTAGACTTTGATAAAACAGAGCAAAGGAGCAAAAATTCCCATTTTTCTTTCTAAGTCAATGCATGCTCCCAAGGGTCATTGCCTCCAGAGCAGCAGCTGGATGTTCATTATGCTGAATCAAGTATAATGAGAATAGAAACTGTATGCACTGCTTTAGCAATTACTCTGGGAATACCCTGGAGACATTCTTAGCCCGGTAATCTCTTGCAAAAGGAATGAAATTGAATCTGTCAGTTCTGCTTACATACTTATGAAAAGAGGTTTTAATTGTTGCTTGATTAGATTAAGATTTTATTTATGGTCCTCACATGCACAAAATTTCAGGTTATCTGTGCTTAAAAAGCAAAATTCACAGTCATAAAATGGGTTAATACCCTCCTGGCACTTACTTTTCCCTACTCCATTTGTAGACTTTTATTACTCATTTGGTATGCTAATGTATCTGTTGAATTATTTTCAAGAAATAACTTAGGAATGACTGCATTGTGTTTGTTTCACATATTTACTATGAAATTTTGATAATTGCCTAGAAACTTCAGTAATATTCAGAGTTGGTTCCTTGAAGTAAATTAGTAAATTAAATTATTCTGGTAAAATTAATGGTATAAACCAGTGTGGGTGAAAATCAAACCAAGTCTGTTCAGTCTGTAGTGTACCTGTTAATTTCAGCACTTTATACACCACAGAGAACTCTGTAATGAGAAGGACAATTGTTTCCTTCAGATCAACTTTTGTAAACCCATTTAAATAAAATTTCTAGAGAAATTGTAACTGCAGGTGGATGCTTAAGGAAATAGCAGAAGCCAGTTTTCTTTTCTTTTCTTTTTCCTTTCCTTTCCTTTCCTTTCCTTTCCTTTCCTTTCCTTTCCTTTCCTTTCCTTTCCTTTCCTTTCCT
>NC_048926.1:39460337-39472513 GCF_011077185.1 Oxyura jamaicensis
CTCTTCTCTTCTCTTCTCTTCTCTTCTCTTCTCTTCTCTTCTCTTCTCTTCTCTTCTCTTCTCTTCTCTTCTCTTCTCTTCTCTTCTCTTCTCTTCTCTTCTCTTCTCTTCTCTTCTCTCTTCTCTCTTCTCTCTTCTCTCTCTTTTCAGTCCTACTGGTGTTGACAGTCTTTATGAAGTTGAACAGAAATAATTCATTATGTGCATAAAATAAGGATCAGTATTGCAAACTCAGTAAAATGATAATATATCTTAATTTTGCCGTATAAAACTTTGAGCTCCATATTGGAAGTTTCACATCCGTTTCTTGATAGAAACAACTGAGGTAGAACACTTTTTTTCCATAGTCATACCTTGAAAAGTTAGCATGTTATGCTTACATTTGTAATTCTAGAAAATGGACAATAGCACTAGAAGAGAAAGAACAGTGAATGTCAGTACAAGAAATGAATTCATTTAGCTTCAGGCAAAAAGCATTTCAATTGAAGAAGGGCTTTTGAGAAAATGTTATATTTAATTTCTCCTTTTGGTTGTTCTCATGAGTCTCAGTTTCCTTTCCCTGGCAACAGAGTAAATTAGCAATGACTTGATTGATATAAAATGAGCTTCACAGGCATAAATAAAAGAAGAATGCAACTGCATAATGCTTATTCATAACTAAAGTTTGATATGTAGACTATTAAAATTGATTAAAAGTGGAAGTCATAAATGGCTATCTTTCCAAATAATTGATGAATTTTGAATCCCAGAAGAAAACCTTTAATACTGTCCTATTTTTTTCATCTCTCCTGTCTTCTCAGTTAAGGAGGAAAATCAACAAAAGAATATGGGTCGCTATAAATAAATAAATTAATTAAATTAAATTTATGTTTTTCTAAATCTGAGGAAGAATATCTCTTACTGATACAGTTCTGGTTTTTTGTTGGTGTTGTTGTGTTTTGTTCTGTTTTTCTTTATGGAGGATTGTTATTGTTTGTATTTAGTTGTAATAAGGGCTGTATAGATGAACTGTCTTCATTTCCTCTATGTTAGCCCATCTTTCTGCTCTTCCTTACCAGGCAGATTCTACCAGTATCCACTGAATTGCTTAAACATTTTATAACACAACTATGTTATTTGTTATGTATGTTATTGTTTTTGTAAGAACTGATCCACACTCTCTGTGTCAGCTCTCTCAGACTTTCCTCAGAGAAAAGGTGCTCATCTCTTATTTTGTGGCTTTTCTTTGGACTCTCTCCAGAGAGATCCTAAAACTCTCTCCAGAGAGCCCAGGACTGGACCTCTCCAAAGGTGACCTCACCAGCACTCGGTAAAGGGGAAGGATCCCTTCCTTTACCCTGCTGGCAATACTTTGCCAACTCAGGAAGCTCAGGATGACATTAGTCTTTTTTTTTTTTTTTTTTTTTTTTTTAGTTTTTTTTTTTTTTTTGCGGAAAAGGCACCACACTGCTCATGTTCAACTTGGTGTTCACAAGGACCATCAAGTCCTTTTCTGCAGAAATGATTTCCAGCTTGGTGGCCTCCAGAGTGTACTGGTGCATGGGTTTATTACTCCTCATCTACAGGATTCTGCATTTCTTGCTGAACTGCATGAAGTTCCTGTCAGCCAATTTCTCCAGTCTCTCACCAGCCAGGCTGTCATTCAGGTCACTGGATGGCAGCATGACTCTTTGGCATATCAGGTGCTCCTTCCTGTATTGTGTCATCAGCAGACTTGCTGAGGATAAACTCTGCCCCACTATCCAGATCATTAATATAGATGTTAAATAGGATTGGACCCAGGATTTACCTCTTGGGTACAGTTCTAGTTACTAGCACTAACTTCAACTTCGAGTCACTAATCACTACACCATGGGCCTGGCTATTCAGACAGTTTTCAGTCCACCTCCCTGTCTGCTCATTCAGCTCATATTTGATCAGCATCTCTGTAAAGAACTTATGAGGGACAATGTTGAAGGTCTTCCTGAAGTCTCTAGGAAATCTCTAAGCATGCACTGCTCTTCTCTACCATGCCAGTCTTTTCATTGTAGAAGCTTATCAGGCTGGCCCAACATGTCTGCACTGGTGAATCCTTGCTGACTAATCTTGCTGACTTTCTTGTCCTGCATATTCCTTGAAATTGGCTCCAAGGATTATTTGTTCCATCACCTTCTCAGGATGTATCCCAATTGGGAAAGTGACTGACCTGTATATTCAGTGGTTCTCCTTCTTGCTTTCAGATAGGAGTGATATTTGCTCTTCCTCTGTCCTCAGGCACTTCTCTCAGTCACCATTTATCAAGTGTCCTCATGACATCTGCTAGCTCGCTCAGCACTTGTGGTTGCATTCAATCTTATGTCCAATTTGCTTAAGTATTCTTAAGTTGCCAGAGGAGAGGAACCTCAACCCATCCTGCTCCTCCCAGACTGATGTCAGTGTCAGTGGCAGGTGTCCTGAGCCTGGAGAGGAGTAATGGGTCAGCAGGAGAGCACCTGAAGATCAGCACAAGAGAATTCCAGCTACTCTGGCCAGTGAGTCAACTTCATCAGGGGCCCAAATTAAATGTTTCTATGTTAACACAAGTAGTACATGGAATAAACAAGAGCTATATGCACGCCTACAGGGCTATGACCTCATTGGCATTATGGAGACATGGTGGGTCAGATGGCTCCCATGTGTTGGAATAGAACACATGTGTTGGAGTGTTGGAATAGAACAATACTCAAGTCATTCACAGAGGCAATTAGCTCTGGGGCAGATGCATTCTGCAGTGGAGAGGGACATCATGGCCTGCAGTTTCATGCACTGAGGCAGCTGAGGGAGCCTCCAGGAGCCAGCAGCCCTCATGGGAGCTACTGAGGAGGCTTGGGCAGAGCCAGGAGTGTTCTCTCCCTCACCCCCTTCTTCCCCTTGTACAAAAGCAGCCCCTAGAGGAGTGCAAATGGACAGACAGTCAGGGAGTGGTGCAGCAGTGTATATAGGCAGGGCAAGCAGGCAGCGCTCGCGGTCAGTCACTTTGTATTCTGGGAGCAACAGAGGAAGGGTCTTCTACTGCAACAGAAATGGAGTCTACCTACTGAGCCTGACAGTCTAAGGCTTAAAACCAGAAAAAGCGGCAGCTACATTCTGGGGATGATACCTACACCCAAACAGACCTCCTGAGGATCGAAAGAGTGGCCCAGACCCAGGGTTCTAGAGAATTCCAGTTTCTGGAAGTTCTCATATGCAGAAGGGAGAGGTAGGTGTCATGGGTGCAAGTGTGCCCAGCTGGATGAACTTTTCAAACAGGTGGTTCTGTTACAAGAGGAGCTCATCAGATGACATAGCATCCAGGAATCCTGGCAGGAGATTGACTAATAGTATCATGTGCTGACACAGGCCCAGAAACAGCCCTGCCTTAAGTCCTGGGAAGGGGCTGGTAAACAAGCTTCCAGCCCTGAATGAACACATTTGAAAGATTCACAGGACAAGGGAGAGTGGAGCCTTGTCTTTGATCAGAGCTGGAGTAGGAGTCTCCCCCATACCCCTGAAGGGACCCTGCACAACAGATCCAATGTTCTAGGGCAGGAGGAATGAGATTCCAGGAGTAATAGTAGGGACCTCAGACAAGCTAACCATACAAAGTTGGCTCAGTCTCCCACCTGTATCAGAACTAGTGCCACAAATGAAGCTCAAAGGGTGTTAGTCATTGGAGACTTCTCTGAGAGGCACTAAAGCACACATTTTTCATCCAAATAACCTCTTCAGAGAAGTTTGCTGCCTGCCTGGGATCTGCATTTGTGATATCACAAAGAAGCTACCAAGCTTGGTGGGTTCCAAAGACTTCCACCCCTTCCTACTTTTTCACGTAGGATCAGATGAGACTGCAACAAGGAGACTCCAAATATCCAAAGAGACTTCATGTCCCGCAGAAATATGTTGAAGGGATCGAGAGTGCAACTATTGTTCTCTGTTCTCCCAGTTGGTGACTGGGACCCAAAAATAAGGAGATAAACAGAACAATTGAATGAATATCATAGAATCATTGAATCATAGAATATCCCAAGTTGAAGGGACCCATATGGATCATCCAGTCCAACTCTTGGCACTGCACAGGTCTACCTAAAAATTTCAGACTATATGACTAAGAGCACAGTCCAAATGCTTCTTAAACTCAGACAGGTTTGATGCTGTGATTATGTCCCTGGGTAGCCTGTTCCAGTGAGTGACCACCCTCTCAGTGAAGAACCTCTTCCTGATATCCAGCCTGAACCTTCCCTGCTGCAGCTTGACATCTTTCCATCGGGTCCTATCATTGGTCACTAAAAGAGAATAGATTGGCACCTGACCCTCCACTTCCCCTTGTGAGAGATCTACAGACCGTGATGAGGTTTCTCCTCAGCCTCCTCTTTTCCAGGATGAACAGGCCAAGTGATCTCATCTGCTCCTTGTACATCTCCCCCTCTAGGCCCTTCACCATCTCTGTAGCCACTCTCAAAATTTCACATCGTTTTTGTACTGTGGTGCGCAGAAAAGACACACAGTACTCAATGTGAGGTCGTACCCACACAGAGCAGAGCGGGACAATCATTTCACTTGACCAACTAGCAATGCCGCAATGCTATGTTTGATGGATGCAGGTGTCCCTCCTGGCTGCCAGGGCACACTGCTGGCTCATAATAACTTCCTATCAACCACAACCCCCACATCCCTCTCTTCAGGGCTGCTCTCCAGTGTCTTGTTCCCCAGTCTGTACATATAGCCTATAGCAAGTGTTGCTGCTTCCCAGGTGCAGGACCCGGTACTTGGTCTTGTTAAACTTCATGCAGTTGGTTATTGCCCAGTTCTCCAGTCTGACAAGATCTCTGTGCAAGGCCTTTCAATCCTCAGGCGGGGAGGTCAGAAAACTGGAATGGACCTGTTGGTCAAGCTTGAAGGAAATGCACAGGCAGTGGAAAAAGGGATATGTGGCCTGGGAAGAGTACAAGGATGATGTTCGGATGTGCAGGAATAGGATCAGGAAAGCCAAGACATAGATGGAACTGAGCTTGGCAAGGGATTCTACAGGTACACTGCTCAGTAAAGAAAGGCCAAGGAGAGTGTCCCCCCTTAGAATCACAGAATCATCTAGGTTGGAAGAGACCTCCAAGACCACCTAGTTCAACCTCTGACCTAACACTAACAAGTCCTCCACTAAACCATATCACTAAGCTCTACGTCTAAATGTCTTTTAAAGACCTCACATGTTTTTTCTTAGATAGTGTATATTGTGCACACAAGTGTATATGCCTTCTACTTGGTGTGTTCGTGTGTATCCTTAGCAGATGCAGATAGTGTATTCTAAGCCTAGGCTGACCAGAACAAAGTCATATTTGAAAATGGGATATCATATATGAAATAGCACAGATGATATCATCAAGCCATAGAAAACTGTGCCATAAATAGTAATTATTTTGAGAATGCTCAAAAGAAAAATGTCAGCACTTGCATTTTACAGCAACATTTTGTGTTAGGAAAAACCTTACACTAAAAAAAATAAATCTCTTTAGGGTTTTTATTAATTCAGATTTATATAATCTTTTATTTGCTGAAATATGACTGATGGAAGAAACTTTGAACTTTGGCATTTCAAGTCATACGCATGGCTGACCTTATCAAAAACCTACCAAAAAAAAAAAAAAAAAGAAAAAAAGAATATTTTCACAGAATCATCTAGGTTGGACAAGACCTCCAAGATCACCTAGTCCAACCTCTGATCTAACACTAACAAGTCCTCCACTAAACCATATCACTAAGCTCTACATCTAAAAGTCTTTGAAAGACCTCCAGGGATGGTGACCCAACCACTTCCCTGGGCAGCCCATTCCGATGCCTAACAACTCTTTCAGTAAAGAAGTTCTTCCTAATATCCAACCCACGGCTGGTGCTGTTTAATATCTTTATCACTGACATGGACAGTGGGATAGAGTGTGGCCGCAGCAAATTTGCAGATGACACTAAGCTGAACAGTTGATACAACAGAAGGAAGAGATGCCATCTAAAGGGACCTGGACAAGCTTGAGAATTGGGCCTACGTGAAATTAATGAGGCTCAACAACTCCGAGTTCAAGGTTCTGCACCTGGGTTGAGGCAATCCCAGATGGAGGACAGACTGAGATAAGAACTCACTAAGAGCAGCCCTGCAGAGATGAACTTGGGAGTTCTGGTGGAAAAAGGCTTGACATGAGCCAGTAGTGCGCACTTGCAGCCCAGAAGGCCTGCATCCTGGGCTGCATCAACAGAGGAGTGGCCAGCAGGTTGAGTGAGGTGATTGTCCCCCACTACTCTGCCCTTGTGGGGGCTCCACTTGGAATGCTGTATCCAGATCTGGGGTTCTCAGCACAAGAAAGATGTGGGTCTGTTAGAGCAGGTCCAGAGGAGTTTAATTAACTTTTAACCATAAAGTTAATCGTAGGGCTAGAGCACCTTTCCTGTGAAGAAAGGCTGAGAAAGGAGGGGCTGTTCAGCCCAAAGAAGAGAAGGCTCCAGGGCGACCTTACTTCAGCTTTTCAGTACTTAAAGAAGGCTCATAAAAAAGACAGAGAGAAACTTTTTGTTCAGGAAGATAACGACAGGACAAGGGGGAATGGTTTTAAACTAAAAGAGGGGTGATTTGGAATGTTCAAAACCAGGTTGGATGGGGCCCTGAGCAACCTGATCTAGTGGGAGGTGGCATCCCTGCCTGTGGCGGGGGATTTGAAACTAGATGATCTTCAAGATGCCTTTCAACCTGAGCCATTCTATGATTCTGTGATTCTATGATTCTATGTCTCTGAGTCTATGACACAGTCTGTTTAGGAAGGATGGCAGGTGAAGCAATGTGGGGGTGTCAACATCCATGTCAACAAGCAGCTGGAGTGCATGGAGCTCTGCCTGGGGATGGGTGAGGAGCTGACAGAGAGCTTAGGGGTCAGGTTTAAAGGCAATCCAGAGACAGGGGACATTATAGTGGGAGTGTGTTACAGGCCACCCAATCAAGATCGAGCAGGTGAGGCCCTCTATAGACATAAACAGACTCACATTTGCAAGCCCTAGTTTTCATGGGGGACCTCAAACACCTCAATATCTGTTGGAGGAACAGCATAGCAGGGCACAGGCAATCCAGGAGTCTCCTGGAATGCATTGATGACAACTTTCTTCTCCAAGTCATAGAGGAGTCAACAAGGAAAGGTGCTGTGCTGGACTACATTCTCACCAGCCAGGGCAGGTGGTAGAGAAGGTGAAACATAAGGGCAGCCTTAGTTGCAGAGGTCATGAAATGGTGGAGTTTTGCATTCAGAAGGCAGGAAAGAGTGAACACATTACTACCTCACTACCCTGGACTTTGGGAGAACAGACTTCGCCCTCTTCAGGGACCTGCTTGGTAGTGACCATTAGACAAAACCCTGAAGGGAAGAGGAGCCCAAGAAAGTTAGCATCCTTGCACGTTTGGCCAATGTCTCTATATTCCTTCCAGAATGTATCCACCAATTTTAAATTGTTATTTCCATTTCTCCATTCCTATTCTACATCTTTTCTGTATGGAGACTATCAGGAGTAACTCAAATGTGCCTAAAACACAATTAGTCTGTTTGTATTATGAATACTGACTCAGAATTGAAATGAACACCCAGTTCCTGAGATAGTAGGGTTTCTTTCATTTGAAATACATGGACAGCAATTAAAATATATTTGCTTGTTCTTGCAGAATGCATAAACCATCAAAAGTAAATTATTATTGGGTATATATATTTAAAAATGGATAACTGGTTACTATGAATTCCTATATTACGGTACATTACGTATAGACATTCAAGAGCACAGAAAGTGATTTTAGTATGGATTTGAGCTTAAAGATTTCACATGTGAAAGACTATTGCACAGTGTTGTAACATCAAGAGGACATGTTAGATCATCTATTCTGCCATTTCTGTTTCTCTCAGAAATAATTGCTGTTGGTTTTCTGAAGGGGTGGATATGATGTTCTCTATCAATATTTTTGCATATCATGGTCTACTTATTTTAAGTGATGGTGTGCTCATCAGCCATCTTATTGTAGGTCATAGCTTCATTTTGAGATTACAGATATTCCATTTATCTCTGGCCTTCTATTTTTTTTCATGCAGTCTCAGAGTTTTTCTCTTCTATGTCACTATCAGCACTGTAAACTATTTTATTCTTTGATACGCTAGCTCAAAGCATGAAGAAAGGGCTCAACCATATCAGGAACTGATTTGAAAAGAAACTCATTGTGGTGTGTGGGCAGGAATGTATACTGAGTTTGTGAGGAAATCACGATATCAGAAGGCTCTATCCCAAGGGATAAAATAGTATTAGTAAATGTTCTTTAAATGAAAAATTATGCTGTGGTAAGAACTCTATAATTCTCACAGTGGTTTTGCTTCATTTGTTTAATAATCAGAGAGGTCCAACAGCAGAAGGTTTTTATCTTAAATTTAAAAACTATGTAACGGGATCACATGCCTCCCTCAGTTCAGGGATCTGGTCATAATTGCTTGGGAAATCTTTTACAGAAAGACAGGAGTTATTCTAGATGGTTTAACAAGTAGGTTTTTCTCAAGCAACTTGCATGAATGTCGTTCACTGTGTCCTGTCACAGTTCTGGAGAGCCACACCTTGCCTATTAGAAACCTCTTTGCAGGGGTACCTATAATATGCAGTTTTATCAAAAGACTGTATACCATTTAGACCAGGTCTTGGATTCACTCACCCTGACAGGTGATCCCCACTGACTTGTAAAGTTAGAATGAATATTTGGCACCTTCTTTACTGACTCTTTCCATGTCCTACTTTTCAAGGCTCAGTTATTAGCAAACACTTCTGGTCTGTGAAAGTCATTGTTCTTTCAGACTGACTCTACAAGGGATGGCCTTCTCAAGGGAGAAGAGAGTGCTTCACTGTGATAGAAGTTGCAGAAAGCAGGTGTTAGAGATACATATTTTGTTAGGCTTAGATGTATGTCTTTGTTGTTGTTGTTGTTTTGTTGTTTGTTTTTTCCCATCACTTTGCAAGAGGATAAGTAGGGCTTTTATAAACTCTTAGGTATAAATAATACCCTAGTTTTAACTGACTGATGTTTCTTTTTGTTTGTTTGTTTGTTTTTCACCTGTGAAACTATCATCTCTTGTTCTGCTTCCTTTCTTTCACATGTATAATATATTTATCATATTTGAATTCTGTCTCCAATGAAGCATTAAATGTAAAGACACAGTGAAATGAGACTGAAACTTGCCCTTTGTGCTGCTCCAGAATTTGAGTAGGACTTAAACTGCTGTTTCTGCTGCTTACCCCTTTCCACCATCTTGCCTGAGATGAGCCAGGCATTTTCATGAAGGTTGCAGTGCTGTGAACATGCATATATATTGAAAAGAAATGCACACTCCCAGAATGAAGAAGGAAAACAGCATCATCATCAAAGGCTCAGGCAGAGTGTAGATTTCAAGCTCTGCCAGGAAAAAGTGTTTACATTCAAAGAGTGATGCGGACAGCTGTAAATACTACTAAGGAGCTGAGATTGCATGAAATGAAGTCTGACTTTTTGTACTCCTGACTGTGTAACATAGAAGCATAAAATGGCTTGGAAAGGAGCTTAAAGATCATCTAGTTCCAACACCTTCCATTGGAACGGATACCACCCACTAGATCAAATTTCCCAGAAAAAAAACTTAGAAGGACTGGCTTATGACTGACTTTTCTCCAAAAATTAGTGAGTAGAAAACAGTAAACCAGTAATTTCAGATTTTCAAATGTTTACTTTAGTATTTTCAGTGCTCATATGTTCTGCTGCTTGCTTCTTTAGCTGTCCTTTTCTATACATGACTGTGGTTGAAGTACCTTTTCTTCTGTGGTGGCATCTCCTCCTGCTCTTTTTAGGAAAAAGAGAGAGAAATCTGCATTGCTCTATATTGGTCATATTCTAGATTAAAAGGACTGAATTAACTCACTGAAATCTGTTATGCTAATTTGCTTTCACAGGTAGACTAGACTCAGAACTGACTCTTTACATTTTCATAAAGATCACTGCAGAGAGCTCTCCTGGCACTATTGCAGCCTAAGTATCTCAGAGCATTATGGACTTTCTGCATGTCTGCTAAATTTTATGATGTACTGAGTTGTTGATCTAAAGGCTGTTTTTTGAGGTCTGTTTGCTTTATTGCTTTACAAACTGTTGAAACATCTTTAGGTCTTTTGTACATTTGAGAGTTACTCCTCTATTTTTTTCTGGTTATGCTCTGGTAATATCTATAGGTATTCCAGATGTGAAATGTGCTTTAGAGGAAGTATGTGAAAAAAGCTTCAATTTCTGCAACATTCAGCATATGAGTGGCCTGCTAGATTCATTGACCCTCACTTCTGTGCTGCTGATGTCATTAACATATTGTATATTTTAATTCCCAAGAAGCACTAACAGGAAAAACAAACAAACAAACAACAACAAAATACCACCACAATCTTTGCAGCAAACTGGTGTTATGCCCTACTTTCTCTGTGACGGATTATCTTGTTTTATTTTTTTTTATTATTTTTATTTTTTCCTGCTTTAGATGAGAGGGTAGAACTATCTTTGTAACTCAAACAGTTCATGTTTTGAAATACCCCTAATTCTTTTATATCCCTTCTGTTTTTATTTATTATATTTATTTATTTATTTTATGCCATCTGTTTTTATTTATTCTACCTTAAGCTGTCAGTGACCTTTACTCTCCAATCCCCTTTCACATTTCACATGTTTAAATGTGTAGCTAAATCTCCTATTGACTAGCAGGTCTTCATAAGCTTTTTGTGCACCAGCAAAGAAATAATGGAAGAGAGAGAACACAATACAAAAGAGAAGTTAATGGCTTTTTTAGCTTCTGTTTTTCTGGCGATGAATCAGGGGCAATTAAGTGAGAGATAAGAATGTCCCAGAGTGCAAAAACCCTGAGATTAGTATGAGCAACCTTCTACTGAACCTTGATAGGTAAAACTTCCATTTTTCTGCCTTCAACATCTGAAGATTCTATTAATCAATACATATTTCATTATTCTTTATATAGAATAAAATATTAAAGGGATAGAGGGGCATATTTGGAGGAAAAAAACTCCAATCTCTTTTAAATGTATTTCTAGTTATAAGAAGGTGAAATTTTTCTCCCTGATAATATCTGGGAGTTTATCTGTTTATTGGCTTCTATCTCAAAATAATTTTATACCACAGTGTTAGTGGGAGAGATGCCAGGACTGGATCCTATCAACTAATAATAACAACTACAACAACAAATGAAGAAAAAATGCAGGATTGTAGCCTCTAGGGAAAGACAATTAAGATACTCAGTGGTGTTGTTTTGTTGTTGTTTTGTTTTTTTGATGTTGTTGTTCATTGGTGGTGGTAGTGTTTTGTATTTTCGTTTTGTTTTTATGAAGTGACTCAGCAGGTGCTATCACTAAATTTGGAAGTCACACAGAAAAAGTAGCGTTGGTGATCTGTGAGTGACAAGAAAATATTTTAAAAGTAGAGGAATGAATTGTCTGCTTTCTTTACCTTAAAAAACAAGTGCTAGGTAAAGCATTTGTAAATACAGTTAAATATATAATATGTATTTATAAATATATAGTTAAATAGTAAACAAGGGAAAGTACTCATTCATCTTGCAACATTTATGTGCATTTATATAGAGAATAAATATGATATTTATAGAGAAAATATATATATTTATAGAGAAACAAGCAAACAAACAAACAAAAACAAACAACGGACCATTAATTAATGTACATTGGGGGAAAAAGTTCCCTGCAGTAATATTCAGACATAAACTTACAATGAGTATAGTAGATATGAAAGACTATGCTCCTCTCAGGATCCATCCCTTTACACAATATTGTGTGGTGCAGTGTCTGTGAATGGGAGTGTGACCCACAAAAAACTGAACACTTCATCTTGTTCCCTGATGTGTCGAAAACCCAGATACATCACAGTGTTACTTGAGATATTCATATGTTTATGCTCAAATGGCCAGTAAAAGATTGCCACATGCTACTGATAATTTTGTTTAATGCTGAGTGCTGAGACTTTTCCAAGCCTTAATCATAGTGAAAATCAGTGCAGAGCAGATATGCAGATTTGAAGGAACTCTCTTCAAATCCCTTAGGCTTCACCTTCATCAATACTATCTCATCTGCAAAGCCAGAGATCAGTATTC
>NC_048926.1:39472613-39514045 GCF_011077185.1 Oxyura jamaicensis
AGATCAGTATTCTAAAATGTTATTTTCTGAGGTAGTCAGAGAAGTTATTGTTACATTTTTTTTTGCTTTTTTTTTTTTTTGGGGGGGGGGGGGAGGACATGGAAGATGGTGAAGGGGGAGAGGTGAGTGAATTTTGTTTAGTTGCTTATTTGTTTTTACATTGTGATCACTGTATTTGTGTGGAAATTGTGAGAATTTGGGCTTCCTAAATAGATTGCCTTGAGTGACTTTGGGCCAGTGCTCTACAAACCCTTGGGAATAATTTTGTTTAATTGGATTTAAGATGCCTGCAGCTCTTTCCATGCTGTAGCTGAGAGTCCTTATTACTCAATGATGTGCTTTAAATTCATATTATGTTAATTCTCCTTCTTTCATCCACCACACATCTACCACACCTCATTCCTGTATTGTTTTTTGTTTTGTTTTGTTTTGTTTGTTTTTGTTTGTTTTTGTTTGTTTTGTTTGTTTTGTTTTGCTTGGAATTTCTCTTCAGGGTTGGTAGTTCGTTTGTGTGTGTTCATGGCAGGTCATCAATTTAGCTACACAAACAAAGGCATTCTGATTAATTAAATCTCAGTCTTAAAGACTGAGGCCTCTGTAGCCATGAAGATGGTACTCCATAAACTGAACTTGTTTCTTTGTTTGTTTTTTCCCTTCCTTTAAAATGCAAGTATTTCTCATGCAAAACACAGAAATCTGGACTGAAAAGAGTAAGAATACAGTTTTCCACCCATATCTATGAAAATCTTATGTTGTAGTCTTCTTTCAAAAACTTCTTTTGTTGTAATACTCTGGACTGAGAAAAAAAAAAAAAAAAAAAACACAACACCTGTACAGATTTAATAAAAGACCTTTACTTTTAAGCGTTAAACTTTCATTTATTCTTTCTGACACTATTTTTGAAGATATATTTAAATAAGAGATCCTTGAAGTCTCTCACAGCCTATAGAAACAATTTTTCTTATTTATTTTTATTTTTTTTTCTAAAATTGAATATTTTCTAAGGTCTTTCCATCACCGTTCTTCCTTTAGAAAATGGCAACAAAACAAACAGTTGGAAATATAAATGTGACATTAATAAGTTTGCATGATTATGTCTAACCTTGCTGCTGTTGTTATCGCTTATTCCTGTCCTCCTCTGCTTGTTCTGTGTAGGCATGGGCTATTTAAACTACATTCTTAGAGCAGGAAATCTTATAATAGATTAGAGCAGGGAGAAATATAACACTCAGAACAAGTTCATTGTCAAACTTCATCATACATCTTTCTAGTGATTTTTATCAAAATACTTCATTTATGATGACCCAATATGCCCCCCAGATCATGTCCCCCTTTGAGTGTCTTTGTGTGATGCACACTTGTCTTCCTAACATAAACATATCATGTTAATTGAAATCTAACATATCTTACAAATAGTCTATCTCTTGCATTCAAATGATCCCCTTTCTAAAGCACACACACTTTTGTGTTTTGTTTTTTTTTTTTACTGGTCAAGTATTCTTCATCAATGTTCAAGAAAAAATCTTTTTCAGTCTCCTTAGCTGTAGGTCTCACTGATATCCTGTTTTACTGCTGAAAGTAGATTGATTTTCCATTAAAAGCAGATGAATAATTTATTTGCACTAATAATGTATAAGTACAGTCATCACAGGGAGAACTCTGAAACAGGAGAGAAATGGTGTACAAATCAAAATGTAGCTTTTGCAGAAGGGAAAAAAAAAAAATGTATCACATCTGTAAACAATGATGACCTACACGTTCCCAGTGAAGTACAATACAGATTGCATGGTCTAGCTCTTCTTTCTTTCTTCACTTACAGCCATATCCTTTCCAACGTAAAATATGGATATGCACATCTAGTCCAAATACAGTCTTTAAGAATGGGGTGTTCTTAAGATAAACAAATAAAAGAATAAATCCTTTTGATGACAGGTCACACCAATAAAATAGGTTTCAAGAAATAAATATGCTGATGTCCTGTTATGTAATGATTATGTTAATATATTTATTTGAATATTAGACATATGAGGAGTGGCTGAGGTCACTGGGCGTGTTCAGCCTGGAGAAGAGGAGGCTGAAGGGGGACCTCATCGTGGTTTACAACTTCCTCATGAGAAGGAGTGGAGAGGCACGTGACCTATTCTCCATAAACACCAGTGATAGGACCCGAGGGAATAGGGTTAAGCTGAGGCAGGGGAAGTTTAGGCTCGACGTCAGGAGGAGGTTCTTCCCCGAGAGGGTGGTTGTGCACTGGAACAGGCTCCCCAGTGAAGTAGTCACTTCACCAAGCCTGTCTGATTTCAAGAAGAGATTGGACTGTGCACTAAGTCACATGGTCTAAACTTTTGGGTAGACCTGTGCAGTGCCAGGAGTTGGACTGATGATCCTTATGGGTCCGTTCCAACTCCAGATATTATATGATTCTATGATTCTAATATTGCAAAATTGGCTACTTTATAGTGCCATATAATATAGCAATCCATTGCTTTCTGGTAATTCTTTTATCACATGTAGGAAGAATGATTACATTTTGAATTGTTTCAAAGGCCAAATTTTCATTGTGTCAAATCTAATATCCAAAACTTTAATTTTGTTGAATAATTTTTCACAGAATACATTAACTGGTCAGATTCTGTTTCACCCTCTATTTCTAAATTTCTATGGGAATAATGGTAATTAGTTAGATACAGTTGAATACCTAACCAGAAATATATAAAACATTTATGCGGTTTTTTGTTGGTGGTGGTGGTTGTTGTTGTTGTTGATTTCAATTGTGCTACCTATGATAGAGTTGGTAAAACTGTAATTTAATGTGGTTGGAAGAGTTCATCACATTTCATCATATTAAATTTTGACCAAAGTCTTTAGCAGTTTATTTTTGACAAATTCTTTGTTGTTCAGATGATTCTGTTTTTAATCAAACGTGTTCATTTATGTTCTGTTAATACATGAAAGAGCAAAGTTTTTTATTTTGGAAAATAATGTTGTGAGATAAGGTAAATTCCTTTCATTATTTTTAAGCAATCTACACTAAACATAGAAAAATATTCTAATATATCAGCTTATAGCATACAGTATACATTCTGCTTCCCAACCATTTTATATTATAAAAGTTCATGGCTAAATGTAGAGTGAGCTGCATTGCTCAAAGACACCTTGTAACACCTGAATTACATCTCAGCTCTGCTGAAGCATAAGTCCTAACTGGTCATCAGCTTCTTGGAAGTCAAGATGACATTGGAGATCTGCACATGAAGTTTGCAGGGATTTTCTGGATGGAAGAAAAGTTGGAGAATGTTTTGAAAATCGTCTGGTTCTTGGCATCTTTGTATATTCACAGGGAGCCTACAGGAAGAAACATATGCACAGTGCCTGCACGAGAGCCATGCTGTACAAACTGTCCTTAGTGAGCTTGGGAGCTCTTGTATCTACAGGCAGCTGGCCCATACCCAAGGGAAATTAGCTGCAGCTAATGTTATATAAGCAAATCTTTAAATAGGAACTAACTGGTGTGATGGCTCCTTCTTTCTTCTGGGTGGCCACATTGTTAACAGGTAGGTATTGCCAGAACATTTCTGGATCATGTCAGAGCTGAAAACAGAAGTCAGAGGATGTAGAGAGCAGGTGTATAGCAGAGAGAGCAAGGTGGTCCCCTACCTCCTCTGCTGGCAGCTGCACTGAGGTTCTGATGAAAAATCATGCCAGTATTGATTATATAAGATGAGAAATCGTTATGTGCAAGACCAGACATATGTCTGATAACTATTTCCCAAAGTATTTTTGTCTAGAATCACCAAATTTTACAAGGGCTGTTTTTCTTATCAGCCCTAAGTGACATAAAGCCTTCAAGTACAAAGAATAAAATGCTGGTGAATATTTTACAGACGTCTTATCCCACTTATCTAGACATGTCTGCTTTTTGTTTTTATTATCATCATCATCCTCATCATCATCATCATTTGCTCACAGAACTTTTTAGGTAAAGTACGCAGAGTTCATGTATTATTTTGGTTTCTGTTCTTGAGTTACTTGGTAACATTTCTCTGTTCCTGTTAAACATTATCACACACACAGAATCACTCACAGAATAGTCTAGGTTGGAAGAGACCTCCAAGATCACCGAGTCCAACCTCCGACCTAACACTAACAAATCTTCCACTAAACCATATCCCTAAGCTCTACATCTAAAAGTCTTTTAAAGACCTCCAGGGATGGTGACTCAACCACTTCCCTGGGCAGCCTATTCCAGTGACTAACAACTCGTTCGGGAAAGAAGTTCTTCCTAATATCCAACCTAAACCTCCCCTGGAACAACTTTAGCCCATTCCGCCTCGTCATGTCACCAGGCACGTGGGAGAACAGGCCAACCGCCACCTTGCTACAGCCTCCCTTCAGGTACCTGTAGAGTGCAATAAGGTCACCCCTGAGCCTCCTCTTCTCCAGGCTAAACAGTCCCAGCTCCCTCAGCCGCTCCTCGTAAGACTTGTTCTCCAGACCCTTCACCAGCTTCGTAGCCCTTCTCTAGACTCGCTCGAGCACCTCCATGTCCTTCTTGTAGCGAGGGGCCCAAAACTGAACACAGTACTCGAGGTGCGGCCTCACCAGAGCCGAGTACAGGGGGACAATCACTTCCCTGGACCTGCTGGCCACTGTGTTTCTTATGCAAGCCAGGATGCTGCTGGCCTTCTTGGCCACCTGAGCACACTGTTGGCTCATATTCAGCCGACTGTCAACCACTACTCCCAGGTCCTTCTCTGCCAGGCAGCTTTCTAACCAAATTTTGAACTGTTTTTGCTGATTTTTTCTTGCATTCCTCTGCACTTATAATTCCAGACGAATGAAAAACTATAATTCATTAGGGTAATGAACCTCTCAATAGCATCTTGATATGATGTGAAACCTATTTAAACTAAGTCTTTGGGATGCTAACTAGTGGGTCTAAATAATACAAACAAACAAAGGTTTTGTGTTTTTTCTCTACTGTGACATCTGAAAGGTAATTTGAAAAAGAACATGAAGAGAACGGGCAGGCTGATTAAATTCCAAAAGAATGTGAAAGAATAGGAACCCCTGTTGGAAATATAACCTTCTATAACACATAATTAATGGTGTTCATCCAAATTAAAATAAGCACCCTAGATACTTGTGTATATGAATAAGAATCCATGAAGTCTCAAGGTGTTTCAAAGAGGAAAACAGAAGAAAAAGACAAGCCAAAACCTAGAAATTGGTCTGGGAAAGAGGAGAATAGGAAATAGTATTCCAGTTCTTCAGCAGAGTTTGCATTGCTTCTAGTACTTTTAGATCACCAAGACTGTATTGGCAGGTTCTTCTTGTTGCCCAATGAGAGATGGACATATGCATACCATACACACACTTCTCTGATTCCTTATTTCATGCAGGTTGACATCCTTGGGTCTTCCCCCATGTCCCCTCAAGTTAACATATACTGCATCTAACATTTTGTCTTTCTAAGCATGCTTTGTAGCACATAATGTGTCTCTAAATTGCTTTTCATTAACTTCACCCATTGAAACTACAGACAAATTAACCGGCAAAACTGTAGTATATTGTGTTAAACAATGTTGGTGCCAAAAGAAGCAGAGATCTGAATTTTTACAAAAAGAAACTATCCCAGATAATATAAATTATAAATAGGGATCTAAGTATGGAATTAAAAAGAAATTTCCCAGAATAGCTACCATAGGAGAGCACTTCGGAAAATTTGTAATATATGATATATAAAATATTTTCAATTATTGATTTTGAACAGTTTGTGGACTATAAACTGTTAGAGATTGAGATTATCGAGCCTTCAAAGAACCAACAAGTATGTTGATTTATATGACAAATATTTAGTATACATTAATTATTTAGCATTTTTGGCATAATTGTTTGAACTTCTGTAACAATCTATTGAAAATAAGCCTAGGAAAAATCAATGCAATAGAGTTTTAAAAGACAGCTGTTATCACAGGTATTTATTGATATAGTAGAAATGTAAATGGGATAAACTTAGAAAAAAAATAGAATAGATAGTACCTACACTGAAGGTAAGAAATTGTCAGTGCTTTTGCTGCAAGGTCCTAATCTTATTTCAAGTGACTTTTATATTGAGCATTTGAGGAAGACTGTGATTAGGCGTATTTAATATTTAATTCTAAATAAAGCCTTTCATGTGTAGAAATTAAACACATTTTATCACATCCACAAACACTATGCAAAGGTTGTCGTATGTATTATATTAAAGAAAAATGAACATTTAGGATTTGGCTTTCATTGTGATAAATGCACTTTTAAGAAAAAATGAAGAAAGTAGCATGATTTAAAAACAGGCTGCTTTTTGGGAAAATGGGAAAGTTATGAACCTTTTTTTTTTTTTCTTTCTGTAGAAAAATAAATCAAACAGATCAATGCAAAGAAAAGTTTTAGCAAATGCAGTAACTTCCCTCCAAAATTATTATTTGGTTCTGAATCAGCAAATATTTAAAAGTATACTGCATTTAATTTTGTTTTAATATTGCAGTTATGCTTCATATATTGCATTAAGTTGAGGAGAATTAATGGACTCAAAAATAAAAGTATCAATTTCACAAAAAAAAAAAAACAACAACAACAACAAAAACCACTAAAATGTTTCCACTGAACATCACTTTTTTTTTTTTTTTTTCTGTTCCCAATTTTTCTGAAGAGATTAAAAGAATTGTCCTTGTGTCAAGAAAATTATTCCATTAGACTTGATATGAAATATGTTAGTACTGGTAATAAAAATGTAAAGCAAATTAAAGGCTAGATTTGCAAAATGACAGTTGAGACCATCCTTTTTGCCTGTGTGCAGCTTAGGTTCCAATACATAGGAAACAAAAGTCAATGTTGTTTTAGTTTTCTAAATAACTAAATGTTTAGAGTTGGAAGTGTAATTCTGGAGTTCTGTTATTATGTTTCTTGATTATTAACCAGAGAGAGAGATTCTATTATCTTATTCAGAAGGTTAAATTTTAAATCGGAAAAAATCATACAAGCTTTTAATGTATGCTCACTTTCTCACTGGGAAGTTTTACATGTATTTTAACATTTTAACATTTGCTCTTTAACACTTTTTATTTGAGGGGTAGACATAAGGGACATTTTTTCAGAACTTGTTTTAAGTCCCTCTACATCTGTGACTAACAAGGTACTAAATATTGAGAGCAAGAGGAAAAATCCTGGTGAAAGCAGTTGCTGGAAACCAAGCAGCACTGGATTTCCATCCTTCATGACAGTGACATTTTGCATATGCAGAGACAAATAGTGTCAGCTAGACAGAATGGGAAAACCCTTCTCCTAAACACTCTGATGATTAGCACTCCTTCTATGGAAGGCTGGAAATGTGATTCACCAAATTTACCTGCAGCCTATGTTTATTTTTGGAATAAATATCATGATCAGGCTTACAGGTTACTGGAAAAAAAATCAAATAAACAAACAGAAAAACTTTCTTAGCAATGCTGTAGAACAGTGTTTATAACTCCTCAATATATATTCTTGTTAACTCTACCACCAGTTTTTTTTTTCTTCATTTTTCTTCATTCAGTTTCTTCTCAGTGTATTACCCCTTAGTTCTATTAAGTTGATCATACTAAATATTTAACGACCTTTTTTTATTATTTTACCATTTTTAACATATATTTTAATTTTTCTTTACATATTAAAAAAATAGGGAAATACACAGTGAACTGAAATTTTTCAGAATTACAGAAGTAGTTCATAATATAGCGGTATTTTGGATTCCAAATTCTATATTTAAGTTGTCCAGCCACAGTAGTGATGCTATGATATATTGTATGTCTTTTTAAAGACCTGCAAGAGTAGTGTTGGTTCACATTGTGTTGGTCATGTAGTGTTGACTCACATGTAATTTATATATATATATATATATATATATATAATTATATATATATATATATATTTGGACAAAATGGTATTTGATAAGAAAATTCTGTTTTGTAGGAACAGTTCCCACTTTGTATTTTGAAGACTTTTTCTGAACAAGTTAATTTCTCATGATTTTTTTTTTTGTTTTTGTTTTGGAGAAGTTAGTAAAGGGCAGTCTTTAGAAAATTTTACTTCTTTAATCTTGTTAGTACAGAAAAAAAAAAAATCCTTTCAATTTTGTTGAAGTGTTCTCACACATTCACACTACATACTTTCTGACACATCACTATTATAACAGTCTGTGCTTCTTTCTCAGAAATATTGATCAAATAATTTTTCCAGCTTTTATCTCCATGTGGAGAAGCTTCCATGATACAAGCTTCTCGTGTATGCTCACTTACTGGGAAATTTTACATGTATTTTTCTATTTCTGTACAACTCCATCTGCAGTACAAGTAATGGTAACTGTATTGTGGCAAGTACCATGGAACAATTGTTTTATTACCCTTTCAGTGGAAGCTTCTTTCATTATCCCCTACTAGTCATAAAAATAAATGTTAACTGATCTAATGATCAATTTGATCAAGCTCTAAAGCTTGAATTCCCTGAAATTCTGAAACACATATCTGGAATTAATGTGGTGGAGCACCTCTCTTTCTTAACTGGTTGGTTGCATGGAAGGTGTCTTGGTAAAGAATTTCTGCTTGGTCAGGAGGAATCTTCTTTCCTATTTTCATACACTTATTTTTATTAATATCCTAATATTTATTACAATTCCATAAGACTTTAAGTAATTTCTGAAAAAAAATAAAAAAAAAAAAATCCAGTAAACATATATATATATAGGTGTTACAAGCATACTGCTGGCATAGAGCTTCATGGGAGAGAGCACAAAGAAACAGTAAGTACTGGGCAAATGTTGTTGGGTGTTTCTCACATATGGTTTGGTGAAACATTCTTTTGGGTGCAAAGAATTGCAGAATGGTTGCTGTAGTTTGTCTTCTCTTCCCAGAAATTTTGACTATGTTTAGCTTTGAGTTTGTTTTTTTTTTAAGCAAGAGAAATTCTTTCTGCTGCGAGTACACAGAAGTGCCCATTAATTACAGTTTATCCTTAAATTAGAGTAAGCTGTCCAACAGAGTTTTTATTTGACCACAGCCATGTGTAGCATGGATAAACTACAGCTCCTAATCCAGAAGTAACTCTGAGTAATACATAAGCTCTTTTCTACTTATCAAACATGTTGCTTGATTTCACTGCTTAAAATCTCATTTTTTCTGGTGTACTAGCTTCTGTAATTACCAGAAAATGACAGTAAATATATGAACATAAATGTATAAGGAAGCCTTTGAATGGTCTTTGAATGCTATACAGTTTCAATGGCATTTCCCATTTTGCCATCTATTTTCTTTTGCAAACAAACATTTTTTGCTGGAAAATAGTATTAACAAGCCTTATACCCCATTCATAACACCAATGTACAGATACTTTAGTGGTAAATACCAGAAGGTTAATATGTTGATCCGTGAATACCTTCAATAAGGCATTCAAGTTTTGGCCAGATTCCTTTTTTTCTTTTCTGCTGAAATCTCTGTTGCCATTGAAATCAGTACTGACAGTTTGATTTAACTGGAAGCAGTCTTTTGATTATTTAGGAAAATGTACTGAGAACAAGGCAGATGCAGAAGAAAGTTTACAAGTTACATAATTGTTCAGGTACCTCACAAAATAGACATGGCAGAGCTTACGTAACCCAGAAAACTTGTTTGCAGATGGTTGCACAGTTATTTGAAATACATTGACTTGTGACCCAACATTTCTCTCTTTCTACTGATTTGTGAAAAGTCCCCTTTAGAATCTGAAAGTGATATTTGAGAATACTTTCTGTAACTGCTGTGTTTTGCTAAGGCAGAAATGAGTTTATTTTCAGGTAAAATAGGGCCTAAAACAGGAATGTGTTCATCTGAAGGTCCCCAAAGAAAATGCTCTCCTATATATATGTGTGTGTGTGTCTGTGTGCGTGTGTATATATTTATCACATCAAAAAGCTACGGTTTCTGGGCTTAATCTTTCAGCTCAATATACATCACTGAGGTGAGAACTTTATGCACTACGTGCCTTAATGGATTGAATCCATTCATTAAATGATATGCAATGTAGGTAGTGATTCAGTTAGTAAAGAGCTAAGAGTGTTTTCTCAGGCCATGTGTAACATATCTGAGCTGTGATGTAAACAGATATAAATGAGTAAATGCTGTTACTTAATGACTTTACAGAATAACAGGCAGAAAATCACTAAAAATTTAAAAATAGGAAAAAAAATGTTGTTGTGTAACAATGGATAGGAATTAAATATAGAACATAATATAAAATACATGTTTCAGAATGACATCTCACCAGGAAAATTACAGCACTGAATGGGTCTCAACTTTCCTCTTAGCTAAAACTGAGTTAATAGAAATTTTATTGATCTAGCTGTGAATTGGAAACCAGTCAAAACAAGATGATCAAGGAAACAAGAGGGAATTTTGCAGTAATCCAAGAAAGGTGGCTCTGTATAGAAGAGAAGATAATTCTTTTACCTGGCCTTATCTTCTGCTGTGTTACTTCAGTGAGCAAAAGCAGTGTCCAAACTGAAGCTTAAGAAATACTCTCTACCATACAGATTTGCTCTTTGACAAGCAACATTTCATCTGAGCAAAGGAAATGTTTCTGGAAATATTTTAAAGAGCTCAGATTGATTCTCCTCCTCAAGCTTTTTGTAAGTCTAAGAAGACTTGTGAAAAACTGAGAAGAATTACATTTGCTTCAGTTGCTTTAATTCTTTCCTCTGCTGTTTGGATGGTCTGGTACATACAGAAAAATATACACTTAGCCTGGATTATAGAAAACAGCAATTAGCCTGGCTTTTGAGCTATCTCTCCAGTGAAAACCATCCTTAGAACTCTTGCTGTGATGATGGAGAAGTTTTAACAATAGGGCTGGACTTAATATAAGGTAGCAGAGGATGCTGGACTGTGAAATATGGTAAAGAACATGCTGAGTGTGTAAAGAAGTATTTAAATAATACTAGTGTTGAATAGCTCATATGGATAAACTATGACCTTATAATATAACTATTATATATATATATTATATATAATATATAATATAATTGCTTGGTGAAATCAGTAAAACTATTTACAAATTAAATGAATATAAGAGATATATTTGTCCTGCTTTCTACATAGGGTGAACAAAAATACCTACTTTCAAGCTGAAAGTGGCTCCAAAAATATGAAAGTGAAGTAAATTAGTCAACATGGATTCACCAGGGTCAGTTTGACCAATTTGATAAACATGTGTGATGAAATGACTGGTTTGGTAGATAAGGGGAAAGTGGTAGATATTGTCTACCTGGACTTCAGTAAGTCTTTCATCATTTTCTCTTATAAGATCCTTATAGAAAAACTGTTGAAGTATGAGCTGGGTGAGCAGACAATGAGGTAGATTGAAAACTGAATGCCTGTGCCCATGGTGTAGTGATCAGTGTCTTGAAGTCCATTTGGAGGCCAGTAACTACTGCTGTACTCCAAGGGACAATACTGGGTCCAGTCCTGTTTCACATCTTCAGTAATTTTCTGAATGATGGGGCAGAGTGTACCATCACCAAGTCTGCTGAACACAAAACTGGGACAGAGGAGTGTCTGATTCACCATAGGGTTGTCCTGCCAACCAGAGGAACCTGGATAGGCTGGAGGAATGGGCTGACAGGAACTTCTTCAGTTCAGCAAGGGGAAGTGCAAAGTCCCACAGCTTAGTAGGAACAACCCCAGGCACCAGTACGTGCTGGGAAACAGCTTTGCAGAAAAAGTCCTTGTGGACACACGTTGAAGATGAGCCAGCAATGTGACATTGCAGCAAAGGCCAGCAATATCCTGGGCTGCATTAAGAGGAGTGCTGCCAGGATGCTGAGGGAGGTGATCTTTCTCTTTTATTTAGTGCTGGTGAGGCCACAGCTGAAGTTCTGTATGCAAATCTGTGACCCCTGGTACAAGAGAGACATGGATACACTGGACAAAGTCCAAAGTTGGGCCACAGAGATGATAAAGGGGCTCGAGCATTTCTCCTACAAGAAAAAGCTGAAGGAGCTGGGACTGTTCAGCCTGGAGAAGATGAGGCTCAGGGGGATCTCACCGGTGCCAAGAAATACTGAAGGGAAGGTGCAAAGAGAACAGAGCCAGGCTCTTGTCAGTGGTGTCCACTGACAAGGAAAGATGCAATGGGTACAAACTGAAGCAGTAGTAGGGAGAGGCAATAATTCTGCATTGTGGATACTTAAGATGTAGAACTATACTGTTTGTTGTAAAGGAGCTTTGTAGTGTCAACATTTTCCTCAGGCAGTTTGAAATACAGTATTGCTCATGCAGGGTTTCACCAGACTGGCATCTTTTCCTCCCCTGTCCATGGTGGTTGTTTCTGAGTTAGCCATTCACATTCCAGGGTAGCTCTGTAAAGAGCACTGTGCTTATGCTTCTTCAGAAGCTACAGAAATAATTAAAATTTGTAATAAATTAATTTTAATTTAACTTAAGCACCTTTTTATCACAAGGCTCTGTAATTAGAGTTTTATTTAAAAGGCTTCTTCTTTATTTATTTCCATCATTTTCCACAGGGATCCTGGCTTTTGCAATGAGATTATTTTAAAGAATATATCATCTTCTTGCTGAGCTTTTAATAGAGTTTTTAAAAGAATGATGGGAAGGATTCTTCTCTGAGGAATAATATAATAGCACCTCTGCTTTGAGTCTAACTTGGTTATACACCTTTGAAAAATATCTGCTGTGTATCAGTCATGTTAGTCTTTTATCAGCATCTGCAAAAACAGGCTTAGATGTAGGGCATATTGCATGCTGCTATTATTAAGACTTACAATGAATTCTGACATACATGACATAGTCATAATACATTTTCTTTGATCATCTGCAGCATTTTGGAAGCCACCCTCATGTGCCATTCATTTTATTTGTTTGTTTGTTTGTTTAACTTTCCTCTAGCAACTTTTGTTTCCTCATCTGAGGTAAATTGCTCTACATAAATTATAAATTCATCACTGGAGCTGGGGAAAATTTGGAATCTGCATTCCATAAAAGCTTCAATACTTTAACATTTTGGAGAGTCTATAGTCTCCAAAGAAGCAGGAAAAACAGGCAATTCTCAGGAAGGAAAGAGGGCCAAATATCTGATTTCAAATTCATATGAAATACAGAAAAATTGAAGCAGACATGATTTCTAAAATTGACACATCCTTACTTCCTGGGACCAAATTCAGATAGGATTTTCTGTCTTCCAGGTGTCAATTTTGATACAACTGAAGTATATACATATATCCAGTGTAACCTCAAATGGTTGAAGAACTAGTCAGGAAGTGAGGAGAATGGCCTATTGTGAATCACAGAGCACATATTCTTTATAATGTCAAATGCTCTTGGGCAATTTGAATTCAGAACTTTTTCTTCCAGCTGTACTAAAAGCCCTGGAGTTGTTTTTGAAGACTGGGATCTCAATCACAGTTCTCAATCTCTCTGATTTTCTTTAATCTGTTTTTTTTTACCTAAGGAAGATTTTGTTTTGTTGTCATTTCTTGTTGATGGTGTGGTGTTGTTTTTTTTTGTTTTGTTTTGTTTTGTTTTGTTTTTGGTGTTTTTGTTGCTGTTCTTGTTTTTTAAGATTAAATATATGTATGGTTTACTAGGAGAACTTGCTTGCAATCGACAGGTATTTTTTGAGATTTCCTGCCCTCCTTGTAGAATGCCGTAACAATTCCTTGCCTTAGCTAGTGAGGAATCTCCTTCTGTTGTAATTCCTATTGCTCTCAGCAAGAAAAAAAATGCTTCTTTCTTAGTGCTCAGTGAGTCTGTGTTATTTTTTTTAAATGGTGTCTTTTTAGTGAGATACTGGTAGAATCCATGCAATTTGCATTTGCTTTTTGTCTAGACAGATGTATATGCCAAAATTATTTTATTCTTTCTGTAATGTTTTTTTTTAGTATTTGACAGCTCACAGTGTTCTAATAAATGCCTAGTGATATCTGACACCATTTTTTTCACAATTTATTTCTTAAATATACCATAGTCACTTTACATTTTCAGAATATTTGATAATTTGTTAATGACAGTAAGTATCTGCTGACATCTACAATTTAAGAACTTCACAGGGGAATTGCTGTCTGGCAACCTTGAGCTATTGTTTCTCCAACAATTGTGAAGTGTGAAAACCCTTTGTGAACCAGGGTACATAAACAAGGAGGAAATCCCATTCTGGAAGTCCAAATGATTTGTAGTTTTATTATGAAGTCCAATATTAGCACTGTACTGCCATCTGGTGAAAAGTAGTGATGACCCACTGGTATGTGAATGGAGTTTTCCAAATGCCCCTTTCTATCCTGAACCACAAATTCTGACTTCCCATATACTTTATTGCCTATATACATTTATAGCTACCATTTTTTATTTTACCTTTTTTTTTCTTTTTTTTTTCTTTTTATACTGAATCTCATTAGGGTTCTCAATCACATAAACACTGCTGTTGTAGTGTTGTCACTTCAGTGGCCTTTATGTAGCAAAACCATATAACAAGCAGTAAAGTTTAGACAGACTAACAGAATTTTGTATTTATCAGCTGGAAAAGTTTTTTGAGGTTGTTGTTTTTGTTTGTTTGTTTGTTTGTAATTTCATTTTGCTCTGAGATTCCAAACGTAGATTTAGAAGGAAATGGACAATGTAAATGACGAAGTGGTCTCTGTGTTCAGGATGCCTGAGTTTGTTGTCTGTACCACTAGTGTGGTTTCTGTCATGGGTTGGTTTGTTTGATTTGATTTTGTTTTAATTTTATGAGTTTTGTTTGCTTGTTTGTTTTTTGTCAAGGTTAGATTAAAGCACTATTCTGCCTCAAATAAGTAGTCTGTGTCCAGGTGCCCAGGGCAGATTTTTGGTGGATTTCCAAAACCTGAGGATAATGATAGCTTCAGTCTTGTGGTATCAACTCTGGCATTCATTTACTTGGGTACATCTTGGAAAGCTTGGAAACTTCTTTTAGCAAGGGGATTCCTACACATGGTTCTCTTGTTCTCTTGTTCTCACTTATCATGGTATCTGTCATGATATTTCTTTCAACAAGCTTTTTTTTTTTTTTTTTTTTTCATTATCAGCAACTAGAAAAGTGTTGAAAGTGGGCTTTATGTTAGTGAGCAATGTTGCTAATGGCTGCAAAGAACAAAGAGTGTAGAGATATGTTTATAACCAAATGCAGGAAGATATATTTAAACCCTAATGAATGAAGGAAAGGAATGTCTTACAAATTTGAAACGACAGTGTGTTTGCTTCTTATTATTTGACACAATTAAAGTCTTATTATCTGACACAAAGTTGTAATTACTTGTTTTTGTATGTGTCACTTTAGATGAATATATATGTAAGAAAAATAGTTCTGGATGTTATGGTAAAAGAGGAACGTAAGGATAGAAGTTTCACTTTACTGAGAAAAATAGCTTTAC
Source organism: Oxyura jamaicensis (assembly GCF_011077185.1). NCBI lineage: Eukaryota > Metazoa > Chordata > Aves > Anseriformes > Anatidae > Oxyura > Oxyura jamaicensis. The sequence goes on from NC_048926.1 coordinate 39,488,062, forward strand.
AGCTCTTCAATAACAAAAATTAAACCAAGAGATTTTCCAGACTTTTACATCTGCGAACTTTTATGTATTAATTGTTATAGTGTCAAAGCAGAGAACATCACAGTAAGAGCATTAGTATAAAAAAAACAATACAATATAAAAAGCATCCAAAAAGACAGTAGAGATTATATGTCTGATGGTCAGAAAAAAAAAAAAAAAAAAAGAAACGCACTATTTTTCTGTAATTGTAATACGGCTTTGAAGTTAGAAATTCTTCTTCAGTGCATGGGGAAAAGAGCAAGGTCATTGATAGCATGTGATAGTGTCTTCTAAGTGTGAATGTACACTAGGGGCACAGTGGTACCAAAAGTCACAAATAACAGTAAGCATTAATAAAGATGGATCAATAACTCTGGTGCAGATGGATTCTTTGTGGTATTCTCTATACATGATATACATATATTATGGAAGCAAATATTCTATGTGAAACAGACTTAAAGGTGCCTTTAGTGCTCAGTGTGACTGGAAAGTTGTGATCTCATGGTCATTTGGAAGTTCCAGAATGTTTTTTTAATTTGTTTTGGAACAGAAAAAATATGTGAATATTATATTCCCATAAATGTAGTGAGTGCGTATTTTCACGAACCTAATCACAACGGTGTTGGCTCCTGTGGTAGGCAAAGAACATCCACATTCTTTCCCTCTTTGATTTGAGAGACAGAGGGAAATGGTGGCAGTGAAAGCTCTGGACCTACCCTTTTCATGTGCATTGGGGAATTTGCATCAGACTCCAGGTCATCTTTTCCTACCATCACCTGCAGAACTAGAAATTTATTCTCAAACTTTGCCAAAAAAAAGTTACTGAAATATATCAATGAACCATTATAGCATTGCCACAAAACATTTTGTTGGAACGAAATGGCTAGTTTTAATGGTTATGTCAGCAGATGGTCACTATCATTTGTTTTGATTTCAGAGCCTAGTATTTTTGTGATGCTACTTAAAATGGCCAGCCTGCTATTAATTTTTTTGAGTTGGACTAATACTCCATTTTGCTGCTCATATACCTATAAAAATGCATTGTCAAAAAGAATTAATCACATCACTAATTTTCTTAACTAAACTACGAAGTTTTTTTTTCCTAACTAAGACTTCTTAGGCAAAATGGTAGGCCCAGTTTAGTAACTTTATTTCCAACAACTTAATGAAGAAATAAGCAGAAAAACATTTAAATAAATAAATAAATAAATAAATAAAAATCCTTACTTGATATGTTGCATATCACATTCAATTGAAATAGATCAATGTTATTAAATTACCATCCAAATAATAAAATACAAAAAGTGTTTCTAACAGTTCTTTCTAACTTCAAACCCTAATGTTACCTTGGTCAACTAAATTTACAAAAAGCCATTCAACTACTCAAAAACTATTTTTAACAGCTGCTGAAAATGATATAAGTGACTTTGCCAATGAAATGTTTCATACTGAGATGTTACTTGAGCTTTGGTAAAATATATTTAGAAACTTTTGTAGTTAATAATATTTCATCCTTACTTACTTTATATACAGATGCATATATTATCTAAATAAAATTATTGAGTCAATTTTCTGAGCATTCAGTTAATATTTTTTATAATTATATGTTCTTAATGAAAAAGATGCTTTCTCATGATTGATAAAGGATGTGACTGCCTTCCAGAAGCAAGACATCTTAAGAGTTGTTCTGTCTCTATATTTCAGTTGCCATTCTTCTCTAGTTTTACTTTCAGGTGCATACATTCCTGACTTTAAAATCCATATTCCACTACACGGTCAGTAAGAGACCTCTACTTCCTGACATGAGCACAGGGAACTGTGTAGCATATTACATAAGAATAAATAAATAAATAAATTTAAATTATGTTTAATATATTATTGTGTTTACAAGATGACCTAAAGATTTTCTTCTGGAGAACATAAGTCAGGAGCAAAATACCTGAATATGTTTGAGAAATATATATATATATGTGTTTGAGATTGCTGTAGTTTAGCTCCAGCAGGAAGCTCAGTCCTACACAAGCTGCTCATTCACTCTCTCCAAGTGGAATGGGGAAGAGAATTGGAAAGGTAAAAGTGTGAGAAATCATGGGTCGAGTTAAAGATGCAAAAGCTGTGTGCACAAGCAAAGTAAAACAAGGAACTCATTCACTGGTTCCCATAGGCAGGCAGGTGTTCAGCCAATTCCTTATCATGCAGGGCTCATCACGCGTAACAGTTTCTTGAGATGATCACCATTACTCTTAATATCCCCCTTTCTCCTTCTTTACATCATCTGTTATTGTGGAGCATGTTGTATGCTGTGGGATATCCCTTTGGTCAGTCTGGGCCAGCTGTCCCAGCTGAGTCCCTTCCCAACAGCTTGTGCACACTGACAAGACAGCATAAGAAGCGGAAAAGTCCTTGACTCTGTGCAGGCACTGCTCTGCAACAACTAAAACATTGGTGCGTTATCACAACTAGATTTGTCACAGATCCAAAACAGCATCAAACAAGCCTTTACAAAGAAAATTAACGCCATCCCAGTATATATATATTATATATATATATTAAAAAAAAAAAAAAAAAAAAAAAAAAGAGGACAGAGATGCTTGTCTTTATGGTTGTGTTTAAAGAAGTGTTTGGATTGATTTTCTTCTAAAAACATATGATTCTTCATGGTCACACACAGTTGTAATTGAGTCTCTAGAAACTTTATGTACTTGTGCTCAAGGAAATAATTTAGTCCTCAGTGGGAACATAGGTAAATCAAGAAGTCTGTTGTGAATGAAAAGTGGTTTGGTCCATGTAAGTAATTTTGCTGAAACTAGAAATGAAATTTACCTGCTTCACATCTTAAATGTGGTAACAACTGAGATCTAGCTATCCAAAAGGAATAAATATAGCTCCAATAAAGTAAGAATTAATGCAATGTTAATTATGAAATTTTATTAATTTTCTGATTGTTGCTTTTTCACCCAGTATTCAAAAAATAATTTATTTGTGAGTATTAAAATTAGAATTCACTTAAGCTTTTTAAATGGAAGCAATCTACATATACAAATGTGCATACATACTCTACATATTGTTCTTAAAACACTATATACAATTATATTTGGGACATTGAAAAAGAAATGTGCAAGTTTTCAAAGTTATTTTTGTATTTAGCTTCTGTCTTTTCTGCCTGCACAAATAGGCAATTTAAAATAACTAAAGAAAATGTTTCATAATAATCATGGGGTATAGAACAGAGATAATGTCCTGAGATCTGTCTCCTCTAGAGTTATGTTTACATTAAAAAATAATGATAATAATTAAAAAATGAGTGTATTAATTTTCAACCATTTGGCAAAGCTATTGCTGCTAAGGTTGTGGATTTATATGACATGCACATCAGTCTGGACATTTTAGTTAGTTCAGTCAGACTTTAGACCAGTCCCATGGATCAAATATATCTGTTTTGAATGTGGTTGAAACTGTCCAAAGAAATGTTGCTCGCCTGACTTCCTGTTGCTCTTTCTTGACCCTAAGAAGTCCAAGAAGCGTCACTCCACCTTTTCTTTTCCTGCAGATGATGATGGCAGTATGTCACTGCAACATGGTAATATCACTTATTTTTGTTCCTGCTTATTTTCTCCCATTATTTCTGATTGCCCCTGCTTATCTCCAAGTGCCACCATAGTGCCTGTGGCTTGAACTTCCTTCTCACTCGGGCAGCCAAAGAAGAATGCTCAGAAAAAGGAGGGTGAGGCATGTGGGATCTTAACTTGCAAGTATGGCAAAAGTTCCAGGAGCACACACTGAATAAATAGACCTTATCACATAGGGGCATCCTTTTGTGAGAGAAAGAAAACTTGGACAATGTCTGGGAGCCTTTGCTTCTGCAGCTGTTTTGCTATTCATCAGAAAAAAAAGGAGCCTTAGAGCATGACAAATGAGTTTTCTCAGGTGAAACCACTTTGGGCCTGTGACTCTGAAGTGTGTTCAAAGCTTTCAGATGTAGAACAGCACAGCTGAAATCTTTGGCCAAGAGTTGGGCCTTGTCTTTACTACTCTTTCATTAAATTTTAGGAGGTTCCCTGTACCTGTGTACAAGAAGGTTGCTGTCACCCTGTGGAGCCTTTGCACCACTCAACCATACAGTGGATGATAATGGTTTCTGACACAGGATGTTGTCGGCATTAGCTGGGGACAGGAGCACTCCACATTTCTGGTCGTGGTTGACACACCACACAGAAGTAGTTCAGGATCAAAAAATGCAAAGCCCAGAGAAGATCTCCTCCAAGCTCTTCCATAAAATAAAGCTGAGCATGGACATGGGCATCCAGGATAGGTGGTAAGCTCCTACCAGAAGGTCTATTCAAGATAGCCACAGCAAGGGCATATCTCCAGAGTGTGGCTATTATCCAACAGCTTCAGTTCAGTAATGTTCCTTTTCCTGAATTTTGTTACTCATTTTTCTTCTGGTGGTCTGGTATACCCACCAGATTACCTGTTGTCAGAGAAACCTTAAAGCTTCTTTTGACACTTATTTATGAACATTGTTTTTCTTAGGGCCATAGAATGCAAGCTGTATCTTACAGGAGACCAAAGGGCCTGATATTGCTATCAGGAATGCATTAGGAAAAGAAAAGGAAATATGGTAGAAATGCAATAGAAGAGTTGGGCTGGCAAGAGAAAGTAGAGCAGGAAGGCAAAGTGGGGTTGTCATGTTTGTGAGATCTCGACCTACTATCTCGAGCTTGAGATAGTATAGTTAATCATATGAAATATGAATGAATGAATGAATGAATGAATTGGTGTAGCTTGGTTTGTACATACATGAAGCACTTCCAGATATTTGTGCTGTATGTAGAAGGTGTAAAGACCTTCTGTTGGCACTTGCATTGTATATTATGTCCTGGAGGACTTCATGCAGATAATTAGCCCTGCATCCCTATTTGGGATTGGAACTCACTTGGAAACCACAGGGAAAAGGTCTTCCTATTTAATGTTTTCCAAAAGGAATCTAGCTCATACACTCTGAGACTGTTTCATGAACCAGTCTAGTGAGTGAAATAATACAGGGATTTACTAGAAACTCACTACCAGTCTAAATGTTTGTTGTCAAAAGTTGTCCAAGTGTATGCCTCAAAATAAGGACATTTAGCTGGTTTTTGTATTTGATTCATGACTTTAGATAAGAAGGTAATGTTTTATTGGGGTTTTGTTTATAAAGCTAACCTTGAATAATGTACATTTCTAGAAAAATCAGATATGTGTTTTCAAATTTAATAATCAGATGATGTTTTATAGCCCTTAACCACACTAACTCAATCTAGAGGCTTTCTATTTGTTAATGAAAGTGACAAAAAAGTGTGATTTTGGTAGGATTTCAAAATATTTTTTGAGGTTGCAGTTCCATCTGTATCATGAAACCTCAAAAGCTCTCTCTTTTTATATTACTAATATCATTGGAGGAAAGGTATTTTTGCAGCTTTCACAGTCTAGTTTTCTTGCTTATAAACTGAAAGACTCAATATTGTTTTCATCTATTGGTGATACACTGAAATCATGTTATTTAATATTTGTATATTGCTTTTCATCTCCAGAAAGAGTCTGTTTTTTGCAGTCTTAGTGAAAAAGGGGAAGAGAGCTATTGTGAAGAAATTGCATTTCCCCTCTTTTAGGCCCTGAGTGATGCTCCATTTTTAATACTCAGAAAAAAGAAGAATAGAGATGCTATAGCTCTGAATTTATACACATTTAAATTCATCAGAGTAAATGTGTGAAAATATGCAGTACTTATTACAGTGGGTCTGCATCCCACAATCATAGTTTATTTTTATACGAATAGTAATGCCACCATTTTGTGGTATAAAATGTTCTTGATGAATATATATAATAATAATAATAATAATAATAAATCTGCTTCACCAGAATTTTTTCTTGTTTGCTTAAAAATACATAATTATTAGCGATTTTAATTTCTTCAAACTGAGTATTACAAATTCTTAACATCTCTTTGGCAGTGACAGAAAAAGTTATAAGTGTAAGTAACATAAAATCCACAGCTGAACTCCTTTAAGCTTTCTGCAGAACTATTGATTTTTATTTTTTAATTTCTGCCTGGTGTTGTCTCTAAATTTTCCTTACACTTTGGAAAAATAAATACAGTTCCATGGCTCCCTTATGAAAGTTCACATCTTATTATTTTAAATAACTGACAGAAAGATGAGATCCTTTAAATTGAGAGAAAAGGGAGAGACAATTACAGAGGAGAATGGTAATTAGAACCCAGCTTTCATTTAGATTCCTGGATTTGTTTAGTTAGTTAGTTAGTCAGTTAGTTAGTTAAGTGGGTTTGATTTGTCATGTACATATAATGACTGTAATCCCCACAACCAACCTTGTCAGTCATCCTCTAACACAATGTGTTGAGATTGTAAAAGGTCTGGTGAAGAATAGGAACTCATCTGAGAAGCAAAACCAAAAACAAACAAACAAACAAACAAAAAAACCACTGATAATTGTTTCAAATGCAAAGCCCTTCTACACTGAAGACTATATCCAAGTCCTCCTCATTGTCCAGGTTCAGTGACCTAGAAACTAGAAGTCTGGTAGTAACAGACAGACTTGAAATGTCAGGAGTTTCAGTACAGGGAATGCAAGGGAGTCATGGCATAGAGCTTTTCACAAGTAGCTTGAAACCTATGTTTTGCTTCCTTTAAGGGATCTCCAGCAAAATACTTTTTTGTTTGTTTTTAATTTTCTTTAAACATAATCAACTATTAAGGAACAGTTTGAGAATGGCAAGATGAAAGAATATACTAAAGTGCAGCAAGTGGGCATATTTTAGTTTTCTTTTGTGATGCCATCCGTTTCTCTGTTTTAAAGACTTACAGCTGGCCATTATTCCTGCTAAATATTTCATGCTGTAATAAAAAGCTGATTCAATTCATGCTGATGCATCAAAGCTAGCTTTCATCTAACTAATATGAGTTCTGAAGTCAAACAGAGGTTAACATGCCATACATAATGTGCCAATGTGCATTCAGGATGGATTTTGCAGCTCACATCTTGATTTGGTTTTAGTGATTTTGTGACATTTAATGCCTGAGTTTGCAAACATGAATCTTGTTTTGTACCTATACTACCGTCAAGCATTTTGCAGTAGTAGCAACATGCCACCAGACTAATTCATTGTGAAACAACCTGACACTTTTGACATCTACTGCCTGTACCTCAGTCAAAGGATTGGCCCTGCACTGACCTACCAGAGAACATTTCTTCCTTGCAAAAATTCCCCATGGATAAACCTCTGAGGTTGTTCCATACCTTTATGGGCTGCTCTTTATTCCAAGACATTTTGTCTTGCAGAGCTTTCTCCATTATTTCAGGATGTTTTGTTGCTTTATCCAGTGAGACGATAGCATACAATCAATGACCTCTGGAAAAGGATACAGCAAGCTAAATTTTACATACTCAGCATGTTCCAAAAGTTAAAATGGATTCAAAGATGGGAAAGAAAAAGGGGAAGGGGAGGAGGCTACATGGCTTCAAGTTTTTCTGAAGTCTTTAAATGATGTGTTGCAGCTGCTCTTACTATGCTAGACAGTTTTCACATCAATAACAGATGATCCCCGTGGTTAACTACAGAAAACATCCACTGAAATGGCACAGAAGAGTTCTTATCATACTGCATACTGTTGGGTATAGATTGATGCTACCTAAAAACTACCTAGGTTTTTTACAGATTGATGTTACCTGGCATGCATAAAAAGGAGCATGGCCAGCAGGTCAAGGGAGGTGATCCTCCCCTTCTACTCTGCCCTGGTCACACCTTACCCGGAGTACTGTGTCCAGTTCTGGGCTCCCCAGCACAAACAAGACAGGGGTCTCCTGGAAAGAGTTCAGCAAAGGGCAACAAAGATGATACAGGGCCTGAAAACATCTTCCCTATGAGGAAAGGCTGAGAGACCTGGGTCTGTTCAGCCTTGAGAAGGTTGAGAGGGGATCTTATTAATGTTTGCAAGTATCTTAAGTGTGGGAGACAAAGGGATTTGGCCAACCTCTTTTCGGTGTTTTGTGGGGATAGGACAAGGGGCAATGGCCACAAAATGGATCACAGGAAGTTCTGCACCAACATGCGAAAGAACTTCTTCACATTGGGAGTGACAGAGCGCTGGAACAGGCTGCCCAGGGATGTTGTGGAGTCTCCTTCTCTGGAGATATTTAAGGCCTGTCTGGATGCCTACCTGAGCAGCCTGCTCTAAGGAACCTGCATTGGCAGGGGGGTTGGACCCAATGATCTCTTGAGGTCCCTTCCAAGCCCTGCAATTCTGTGGTTCTGTGATTCTGTGAAAAAGTGAGTCACCATATAAAGAGAAATGAGTGTTATTTTACATTAGGCAATTGAGACACACTTCAGCTGACTTAAGCTAAGAAACTTTATGCCTTTTATACCAAACAGGGAAAGGAAATGACTATGGATCAAAACCACTCATACTAGCCAGAAAGATTTTGAGTGCTCTTTAGTGTGAAGTCCCTGTTTATATCAGTTATGCTACATGTACAGTGTTTGTAAACAAATTCTGGCAATACTGGGGTTTCAGATGTATTAGTAGATGTGCATGGAGATAAATTTCTGACCATTGAAGTAAAATATTGAATATATACTGTACTCATCCTTGTAAGAAGGAAGACTAAAGAAAACACTGAATTGGCATGTATGGTTAGCTGAAATTTTGCAGGCTCCAATTTTCAGTGACAATCTGCTGCAGCATGAATTTTTTAAAGCACCTGAGTCCTACTAATCAGGAGACAGTAACTAACAGGTGAAAAAACAGATTGCTTCTGTCTGAGATCACTGATGCTTAAAGAATGCCATCTACAGTGCCTATTCCTTTGACCCACACTAGGCTCTACTTGGTGCTAGCATGTCATATGGGATCCCTCCATTCAATTCTTGCCATTTCAAGACAGGTGTTCCTCCCTCACAGGAGCTGTTTTGGGCTATGCAAGGTCTAAGAAGAGGTTTCTGTATGAGCAAGCTACTTAGCATTCAAGAATTAAATAATAATAATAATAATAATAATAATAATAATAAATTAAATTACAGAAATCCATACATATTAGTGAATATTTATTGTATTTCATGTGGACATATTCCATAAAGTGTATCCCATAATGCAGGACTCTGGAGTGCCTGAAGTGTCTATATGAAAGATTTGCTACTACCAGTGGGATTCCCATTTTATATTGAGCTCTTGATTTTCAGAGCTCTAATAAAGCAGCAAATGAAAAAGAGTATGTTAGCAATTTTTATGTGTGCCTAGGGCATAAATATTAAAGTATAAGGATCATATTAGAAGTCACATAAATTGACTCTAACCCCAGGACTCTGACTAACTTAAGATCTTTCTTGGTGTAAGAAAGCTGAGCTAACATCCATAGCCAAGCCACAGGATACATGAGAGTTAGTTAGAATTAAACTGTGTGACTGCTAATGGGGTGAAAGTCTATAGCAACAAACAGCTGTCAGATATACAGGGACTGGTAAGATGAAAGCAAGGTGCAATCAAAAGAAATTTAGAGGCTCAAGATAAATCCAAGAGAGACTTTGGGGGACAGGTTTGTGGTTCAAAACACATGTTGGCTGTTAGTCAAGAAATTAAATGACAAGATATTTTTAATAGAGCATCAGTGAAGATAGATTGAAATGCAGTTCTGATATTTGTTTTGGTGCTCTAGGTACAACATTGTTTTCCGACTGTCCAAGTTTTCTTGTTTGTGTTTCTGCTTACACATTGTCTAGGCTCTTTATACTCTGAGTTCTGACTCCCTTTATTTCTATGTGAAGTAGCAAGAACAACTAGATTCTGATTTCAGATGATGGTCTGAGGAGTGTGGTATAAATAATTAATATTACTATTAATATTGTATAACTCCATTCATACACTTTAAACATTACACTTCCTGTCTATAAGGCTTTCAAGTAATAGTATCCCTAGCTTAAGGAGAAACAAAAGGAAGCAGAGAGACCAGCTGGTTTGCTCACTGAAGAATAAGAAATCAGTAAGGGAAACTGGTTCCCTACACAATTATCTGAATGGCAAGTGACACAGATGTGTTTTTCAGAAGGTACTGCTTTTTATATGTTTTTTCCTTGAAAATTCTACTTCAATTTTGATATAGAGTAAAAAGAGGTAGAAAAGTTTCTTCTAATTTTTTTTTCTATTCTTCTGCTTTTTTTATTCTTAAATCAGTCATTACATTCAGGTGGGAGTAGGTCTGAGTATCATAGAATATATTATAATAAACTGTATTCCACTTTCTCTACTGTATTGCAATAACGATGTTGACTAGAGTGTTATATAATTTAAAGTATCCTTCTAAAAGAAAAAGGTTGTAGTTTAAAAATATATATAAATAAATAATATGAGGGACAGAAATACAGGGAAATAGAACAGGTCTCAGGATGTTTTTCTTCCAGAATCTCCTATATTTTCTGCATCACTTTCAGAACTAAAGAAAAGTTATGAATGCTACAAGATATTGTTGTTATTTTATCAACCTAAGTTCTGAAAGTTATTTGCAAACTGTCACGTCTGTTTGGTTTTTAATAATTGTAAAGACCAAGTAAGCAAGACTGTGAATATTTTCTAACCACTAATCTTTACTAGATTCTTTTTTTTTTTTTTTTTTTTTTTTTAAGATTTATGCTGCATATAAGTTTTGTTGTCATCTATAGATTTGTGTATGAGTAGAATTCACAAATGTAAAATGCAAAGGAAGAAAACTGAAACATTCTCATGGTTCACTAAGGCCACTGGAAGGGCAGAAGAGGAGTAAGAATCAAGCATATATGAAATTTTCCTATTAAATTTTCAGTGCTTTTTTACCTTTACTCTTGTGGTTGTTGACCAGTCAGCAAAGGCAGTCATTTTATATACAGTGGGAAGAGTGGGATCTTATATTTTTCCAGTGCCATGACTACGCTCTTCAGAATGCTGCAAATTATTGAGGCAGGATTTACTCACAATTTTCCAATTCAAAAGCAAAAAATTATGGATGTATTCAACACGAGCAGCAGTGCTTCAGTAGAAACTAATGATAGATTTTGGTCAATAAGCATAATAAAGAAATGAAAGATATTTCAATTTAACTTTTTTTTTTTTTCTTAAGAACGATTTACAGATTAAGTCTTGATATTTTAGCCATCTGCAGATTAAATAAGGGTTTTCATCATTTTATTGTTTCAGTTATAAGAAAATATTAGTCTTGAGAGAGATTCTTGCTATTGCACCAAAATTCTACAGAAAACTTAAGGACCATAAGGGGGAGGAGGGGACATTTATTTGGTTTCCTATTACTTCTCTTATTTTAATTACTTTTTGTTGATAAAAGTCATTCAGTTTCCGCTCTCTTCTATTCACTGTGAAATGTCTGAAAGTTCAAAGGAGGACACTTGGTTGATGATGAATTAAGAGAGGCTAGTTGTAAGGGTGAAAGTATTTACAGACCTGACAACATTTGTGAACTGTTAAATTATTTATATAATTTCTTCATATAAATTATTTATATAACTTACTTTTATATCCTACAAATAATTCTTGATTCTTTTTTCAATATCCTGGGTTCTTGGTTCTTTTCCTCTTTGCTTACAGAAATCCAGAGGGAAAGCTTTTGTTTGAAGATAGTCCACTAAACTACCATCATCACTTTATGTTAAATATATCCTCCAGATAGCTTTTGATGCCTTCCAGAAATTAGCAGAAATTGGAGAAAAGGTTGACAATAATTGATCCTATTATCTGTAAAAAAAAGACGTATATTGTTCTAGCTGCATGTACATATCTGTGGGTAAGAACTAGGCCATGGTAAGGAAAGAAATCTAAGCTACTGTTAAATATATATGTAGAGCAGGACTTACCAAAAGGATAAAAACAACACTATTCAGTGTTTGTCTTTGTATTTGACACTGTGAAAACCTGTGTTTCAAGCTAAGAGGGAATTAGAAATTACAGGATTTGAGGCATCAAGCCGAAGAACTTCAAGAAGAATAAAAATTTTAGCCATTTAAATAGTCAGATTGCTGAACTTGCAAGGATTCTTGCTGCTACAAAGGATGAAGATTTCTCAAGTGGTTCTTAATAACTAAGAAATCGCTTTTTGCTGTTGAAAGAGCGTGCAGCATCTTTTACATTCTTTAGATCAAGAACCTACTACAAAACATAAAGTGATGATGACAGATCAGTCTTCAGTCAGTCTAGACAGGGGACTGAACTTTCCTTATGAAACTTCTGGCTGCAGTTCTGGCAGACCAGTACAGACCAAGTCCGGAGACTGGGGCAAGACAGTCCCTGCAGTGCAACAGGTAAACAGCCATTGAGACTATCAGAATAGTTTTCAGCTTGTCCCTTTTCCAAATAACCAGAGATCCTGAACCAGTCTCAGAGAAAATAATCAGAGCATCCAACATTACTAAAATGCATACAAATTATGGGGTATAACAAAGGATTAATGTAAATATCCAGTGCAAATGTCTAATTTGCTTATATACTGTATTGGAACAGACAGCACAGTCTGATATATTTTAAATTTTATAGAACAAAAATAAGGAAAGTTACAGGACAAATGTTATATAAAACACTGATTATCAGTTGAACATAAATTTTCTTTAAGGGTACCTTTAAAGATGTCCCTTTTCTGTTTAAAGATAAGATAGAAAAATGTTTTTAAAATAGCTGAAAATTTAGTCATAAAAAGCACAGACACATTCTTCGGAGAATGCTTTACCCTATTTAGATATGCCCTTGCCTGAAGAGATGGTCCTTTCATACAGGAGAACTAGACTGACCTAATAAGAATCTTTAAAGATCATTCATGAATCTTGGCTTCTGACTGAAACACTAAGCAAAAGACCTCATGCACCAAGCTACTCCAGCCAAGGATTTTAAATTAATTTGACATAAAAATTTCTCACCAACAGCATGTAAAAGAGAAACAAAGCGAACTAGAGCACAAGCTATGTTTAGTCCTTTAGCTTTTTCCTGAGGATAACAGACCTTTGTTGTGCTATTCATTTTCCTGTGTGCAAAGAATAAAAACTGCCATGTGGCCATCAGAGGCCAAGGAAGGAAATCAGACAGTTGTTTAAGGCCGATGATTCAGCACTGGTAATGCAATGTATTTACTCATTTTCATATACCTGTTACAAGAGACAGTCTGCATATGTGTCATATGATTGATTTTGTTTGCTGATCCTGAAATCCTGGTTTGTGTTTTAGTTAAACATTCCCGCAGTCTCTAGTAAGAGTTTTGCCTGTATCAGGCTGGGCTTAAAGCTACCAAAGCCTAAATTTTATCATTTCAAAGAATAAATATGTTACTAAAAACTAGTAGTTACTAACATCACACCATCACCAGTCTGTTTTAAGGAAGGTGTCCTCTCCATGCAAATATATGTAGGGAGACAGATACGGTTATAGGTGTCTACTCTGCTTTCCAGAGTAAAACTCTATTACTGTCTTACATGAACACTGTTATTTCTTCTAGTTTGTCTGTCCTTTCATTTTGTATTGCCAGTACTGGTCTGACATTATTATGGGCTTCCTACCCAGGCCAGCACAGCTGTGCTTCTGTTTATGCTTGTTTTCCATGGGATGCACTGGAAGCTGTTGACAGTTAAGGCAACATTTTTAGCATATGATGCTCATTCTCCACAGCCCTTCATGCATGACAGAATCACAGCCTGTATAAATATCTCTGGCCTGATAATTTCAATGTGGAAGAGCAAAGAGGTTGATATAAAATTTGAGAATCCTGACAGGAAGCTTGGAGAAAATGTAATCCTTGTGCTTTAGGGTTGAGGTATAGTTTCCTTACTGATCAAGCAGTAGTCTTTCTCATTGGTCATACCGTACTCTTATTCTTAGTGCCAGCTAAGAATGCTGGACTTAGCTTTAGCTAAAGCTTCATTTCCTGGTTCATCAGGTATACAGTTTAGTCTCCTAACCTGCCAGCAGCTGATGCAAATTGTGACTAGGGACCACTGGTTGGAGGCAGTGCTCAGGAAGTTGTGGGCTACTTATGCTGTCAACTTAGAGGCTGATGGCGCACATTAGAAAAGAGCAGAAAGGGTGCAGTGAGACACGGATCAATGGAGGATATAGGTAGTACAACCTAATAAAGGGAATTTGCGAGAGATGCTGAAAATTGTCCATGTAGATATGAAGCATGATCTATTATAAGGAAGGGAATGAATGAAAACCAGGAGGAGGGAAAAATGTCAACAAGAAATGCATTAAAGAGAAGGCTAACTTGATAATGTTACTTTAAGAAGCATCCTACTACAGCTCCTCCAGTGATTTCCCATATCACTGGTGTTTTTCAAGCTTGTTGCCAGGCAAGTTGATTTGGGGTCAGGTTTAGATTCTGTAGCAAAGCTTTGTCAGAGCTGTTCTAGAAAAGCTAAGGATTATCCTATTGTCTTTTACTCACCAGAAATGTTTTTTACTCTTCAAAGGAAAAACTGCAAGCCTGTGTGTTCTGCAAAAGATGAGATGAAAACTAATTTGTACATCTTTTATGTGGAATAGTAGCCCCCATACATGTTCTCTGGATTTTCACTGGAGATAAAATCTTGTCTCAAAAAGGTGGCCCCAACCCAAATATTTGTGGGCTGGCCTAGCTCTCTCATAACAGACCAAGACAGAGATGAAATCCTGATTTCACAAGGCATGGAGCAGCTACAACACCCATCTGTTTTCAATGGGAAGAGAGATCATTCTGCACTTCATTGTACAGGATCTTCACAATGGCAAGAGCAGTGACCTCTAGTAATGTTTAGTATCTGCATATTCGTTATATATAGCATAAAGTTGACCCTTCCATTTTATGAGCATTATATTTACTACTATAAGACTAAGTCAAAATTCAGTTAAAATTATCCCTTTAGGCTTCACAGAGCTTTCTGAAGTCTGTGCCAGGAATAATTAAAGAATGGTTCAAATGGCAGTGTCTAAAGCATTGAAAATATCGGTGGGAAATAAGCTGTTCAGTTGTTCTTCACTTACATAATATATTAGAAGTGACATTACTTAAAACAGGCTCATCTTTCTGCTCCAGAAGACCAACTGAGGCATTCACATTTTGTAACCCATGTAACACCATTGTTATCATCATTTCTCCCCTTACAGTATCTTTGTGGAAAGACCTATAACGTCATGTGAATATTTTAATATCTGTATTTCACTAGGAAAAAGACTCTGAAAAGAGAGGCTGACTTCAGAGTGAGAAGCATGAACTAAGGGATGGTTTTTGACCAACTATTTGAAAATAATAATAATAATAATTGCCACATTCTGCTTAGTGCAATCAAGTTAAGGGAAAAAAATGCAGCTAATGGAAAAGAGATCAGCAGTAAAAACAAAACCACTGGTTTCTAGTGGTCTTGATTTCAGTTTGCCTTAATGAGTGTTGCTTAGATGTCTAAAATCTTCTGGAGTGACTGTTAATTTGTATTTTGCTGATTAAGGGCTTTTCCTTCTCTTAGCTGAAAGTTTTAAAGCATCTTGATGGTCTGCTAAGATATTTAAGCATTTAAAATAGACCCATGCTCAGAACTTCTGCATGCTTATTTTTAGCTATCATAGTTTTGGTTTAAAATATTAAAGCTTCTGGCATCTTATATCTGCATGCCCAGTACACTGTCTTTCCAAGGCTGAGCAATCCAGTACTTACAGACTAGTTAATACATCTGTTGACACCATATCTTTCATAATCTATTTAGATTTTCTAAAATACACTGTTCTTTAGCATCCACTGTCTCATATTTTGCAGCTTTCAGAAAGAAAATCTCATATCTGCACTAGACTCTTTCAGTTGCTATCTGATCTTTTCAATTTCTCTTATTTTTTCTTGAACTCATAATTTCAATGCTTCACCATAATTTGCTTAATTTATGGCAGAGTTAATTTAAAATAATCTTGTGATAAAGGGAGAAAAATGTGAAAGACAGAAGTGGTCACAGCATAATATCCACTATTTGCCTAAGTTACCTAGTGCTTTTATTTCTGATGCAGTTCAAACTGGAGGCTCATATTCACATGTTTGGCAATAGTAAATTGTAAGCCTACGTTCCCTGCTGAGCACAGCACAGTAGGTCAGGAGTGCACAGGTCTGATGTGCTCCTACATGTTGGACAGAATTGAGAAGTGCGAAACAGAATGCAAAACATCCTGCATAACCGGAAAAGAAAAAAAAAAAAAAAAAAAAAATCCTCTTCTTTCCTCTCCTTTAATCCTAGCAGCACATTGAATTAGTTATGACAGCTGCAGAATCTCTGCTGCAACATCCTGGTCCTCCACAAATTACACATAATTTTCTACCTGAAGTCTGTCACTCTTTGAAGGACGACCATGTATGAAAGGCATTGAATAGCTTTTATTTTTGCTGGATTCATTTTAATATGTTGCTTTTAAAATATTAACTGAAAGGAAGCTAACCTAAGTGATGTGATTTCCAGAAAACTCCTCGGAATTAGATTTAGATTTCAGAATTGGAGCAAAAACATGTGTGTATGTGTGTATGTATGTATGTATGTATACCCATGCCTACACACACAGATATATATAAAATAAGCTTGCTAAAACTTAAGAGCTAAAACATCCCAAATATTTGGCTGCTTGAAACATTTAACCAGGTTCAGTTGATTCACTTTTATTTTCCATCATCCTAAATCAACAAAATCAAAGTCTGTTCCAAAAATGTTACAGACATATGGTGTTCACGTTGCTCTCTTGCAGGGTTTTCCACTATTCCCTTTGGGTCTTTGTGGCAATAAAGCACCATGAAGCACTTTGTGAAAGGGTGCTAATGTGTTGATTGCACATTACGGAAGTGAGATCCCAATGATTCTGGAACATAGGGACAGTCTTTACACAAGTAGAGTCCATGGGGAAAGAGAAATCTGCTCCATTGTTAAATGAACAATAAAGGTTTCAAAAATAACCTTCATTTTTCTCCCTTGCCATGAACACAAGATCATTAATTTCTGACTGCATTTAGAATAAACATTTTTTTTTTTTTTTCCAAGCTGATTACCTGAGAAGCCCTGCATAAATTCTGCCAAAAGCATTCATTTTGTAGCCAGGGCCCAAGAGGTTTAATATAGCAAGAAGAACATTGTAGATTTAATTACAATGAAAATTAAATTAAATTTTGCAAGACATTAAACCTGTCTGGGAAAACAGTAGTCTCTTGTGTATTTGGATCAAATTCTCCTCCAATGTAAGCACACACTTCTCACTTCAGTCAGAAGATTGAAACTGAATTTTACTCACTATTTTTAAATTTAAATGTCAGTCATTTATACATTTAGTCACAAAGAAAAACTATATTTAAAGATGGAGGATAGTTTTTTCAGTCTTTTGAGTGATTCCAATTTCAAAGTTGCATTCATTCTGGAAATGAGTTAGCAAAATCCAGCCCCTCCATGTTTTCTAATTACCACTGTATTGATATCTAAGGGTTTTGTGTGTGTGTGTGTTTTTGTTTGTTTGTTTTCCTTACATGTCTTAGATTCAAGTCACCCTATGAAACATGTTTAAAATGCAATGAAAGGGATAACTCGTTAATATAGGAGAAGTGATAGCCTGATGCTGAATTATTTAGTAAAATACAAATTACATTTTTAGTTTCAAGCTTAAAGAAACAGAAATATGTATGCAATTGAGAGATAGTAAAATCCTGCCTTCTTTTCAGATTAGCGTTTTGGAAATCCAGACTTAAGACACCTGGGTTTAAATAAATATGCAGAGCCCCAAAACTTTCATGACTTGTGTGCAAGTATACTTCATGCTGCCATATAGGTAACACTATGGCAATTATTTTGTTCTAGGAGATCCTTTCTTGCCACTCAAACCTGTACTGTTGCTTGTAATATTTTACAATCCTTCACAATTTCAGGATAGTAGTAGTTTACTTAAAGTAGTGCTCATAAAGCTGTGGAACAAAAAAGTGTCTCAAAAATTTCGAGACACCATAATGGTCTAAAATGAGAAATATTAATAAATGCATTTTAGATATAAAATTGGTTAACTTTTATGTTGATTTATGGCTAGCTCCCATTGAGCTTCTCCAAGGGCAGTAATAAAAGGCTACATTATTGGCTGTAAATATATGTAATAGTTAGGGAACAGATAGCTACCTTTATTTTCTGATGACAACTCAGATCTGTAATATATAGGTATATGTGTGTCAACACCTTCAGACAGCAGTCACAGCCTTGATCTTCCTGTTCTACGTGCCCTAGACACCATAATAATAATAATAATAATTTAAAAAATTACTACAGGTTCTCAGCCTGTTGAATTTAATAGCTATTCTCTTTGGTGACACATTCAATTGCATAAAAGTGGTTCTAGGATTTTATTAAATGGCCACAGCCCTTAAAAACAAATGTGTGTTCTGATTTTGAATATTACAAAATATTTCAGGGTAAAACATAATTCCTATTAGCAAGCTCAGCTAGTCACAACAGAGGTTTTCAAATTTATATCAGATTCAAGATCTTTTGACAACAGTTGACTTTTCTTCTAATATCCTCTCCCCTCCACCCTCCACCCCCCCCTTTTTTTTAATAACAAGATTTTTCTTTCTTAAGAGAATAGATATTCCTGTGTCAAAATAACATCATGCCATTCAGATCTGGCAAAGCTAAACAAATATAGGCAGTGACTTTCTTCTCTAAATCTGTGATAGTTGCTCCTAATGGTATGCTTTTTACATTAATTTCTATTAAGGAAAATCAGGTAGATGAACTGCTTCATTTTAAGACTCAGGTATCCTGGTATCTAAGGCTAACATTGAACTCTAGTAAGTTTATATTTGTACAGAGATGGTTTAAGGTATGAAACTAAGTATTTTAGAATCTGCAAGTTACTGATTTTAAGTACAGTGTAACTACAGATAAAACTTAGACGTGATAAATTTTAAATGAATAATAGCAGGTTTGGTGTTTGTACTTGTGGAGTGTGGGCACGTACATTTAATAATTTCTTACCTTTGAAAAACTCAGATTACATAAAACTTCATCACACTACTGGGGGAATTTTTCTTTTTGTATTGTTGCAGTAAGAGACAAGTAGAATCTATTGGTAATAATAGGAGAAAAATTGTATAAAGGTTGTTTAAAAGTGTACCATGGGACACAAGGTTTGTTATTAAAAGCTCATAGCTTATCTTCTTTTTCTACAATATTGACACAGTGAAAATGTGTAACAAAACCATAAATGAGCTTCTAGATTACTTCTGTGACTCACTTTGGAAAGCTCACAACAGTGGCAAGAAGTAGTCAGCTTTTTCTAACTCTCCAATTGCAACTGTGAGAAGTAAAGGTGTCATTTAGACAATGATTTCCAAAGCAAGCTGCCAAAGATGGAATTAGGTTTCAGGGTTGTGATGTTCATTGTCCTCTGAAGTACATAATTCCCACTGAAACAGCAGCTATGGAGTGGATGGGAAGTGGTGAGCCAGGAATTTCTGATGAAAAGAAAGGTTTAAAGGCAAATACAGGATTTATTTGCTTTTTCCTCCAAAGATGAGCTCCATTCCATATCAGCAGAAACAAATTCTGAGGAATGCTCCAGTTTTGTGTTTTGAACCAAATAATTTTGTCCCTGGAAGATCACTTTGAGCTTCTATAGATTTGACTGTTTTTCAGATCATGACACTGTAACTGAAAGAGGTAATTTTATAGTCATAGATATGTGTACACTGCAATGCAAAATATGGTCATACTCACTTTATTCTGAGAATAAACATATTTAAAGCAAAGAACACCTCTGCTCTGAGCCTGTAGTGTATGGGTTTTAAACATACTGATGGATATCAAGTTCTGAGAGGTATCTTAACATTTTGTTTCTATAATGTACAGTTGAGAAGTCCAAGTTTATATCACAGAATCCACCTATCTATGCAGAAAGTCTAAAATGAAGAATATTGAGAACTATTTTTTTCAGAGCATCATTGTTGGTGTTTTACATACACTTTGGCAAGCAAATTATACCTGTATTCAGAATCTTTAATTTTGCAATTTAGTGAAAAGAGGCACATAAAATTCCACAGTCTTGTGAAGTGATTTCACAAGCGGGTAATCCAGACACAAGCATTTTTCATAAACAGGTTTAAGCTTCTGAGGTTTAGAGTCTAATTTTCATAGATCTAATTTTTTGATTCTCAACTGAGACTCTTGCAGGCATGGACTGACATAAAATACTGGTACTTGTGACAAGCAATGAAGAATTCTTGTGAAGGAAGCTTCCAAACTTCTTACTTTTGATGAAGAATCTAACTTTCAGAGATTAATTTGAAATTTTATTTAAAAAAAAAAAAAAAAAAAAATTTCATCTGCACCCAGGTAATATCTTGGGGGCAAGTCTGCCGGAGAAGCACAGGCTGCTGTAATCAGCATTGTCTCTGTGGCCAGCTTCCAACATCTCCAATACCATAGGAGCAGAGAGAAGCAGATGCAGTTATCCTCCTCACTCACATCTCTTTTCCTTTACTATCATTGTTCCTTTGGGGCTGCTGAGGTACCAGTCTAGTGCAAAAGTCTGAGCTTTTGGAGCAGTGACCTTCCTGTACTCTGAAGGAGTTTTCTCCATGCATGGAGGTGTTTCCTCCATGCATTATTAAGAAGTGCCAAGAGCACTTTAAAACTTCAGAGATGGAGTGTTTCTTTATCTTTTTCATTTCAATTTTCTTTTTTCTCTTTCTTTTCTTTTTTTTTTTTTTTTTCCTTTTTTAGTTTAGAAAGGTGTAAAATTACTGGGAAAATATAAAAGGGAAAAGGAAGAGAGGAGTATTCCCAATTGTGTTACAGAGCACTCCTTTGAGTTGCCAAGAAATCAGACTTCCCTACAAGCAGCCACTCTGCCTTGAGCTGTCATTCCTGCCTTCAGACTTTTCAAGCAGATGTTGCAGACTTGACCTTCATTTGTGCTGTGAATCTCTGATTTTCCCTGGATTCCATAAGATGAATCAGTTAACTGATTTTTAGTTGTAATATGTTGTCCTATTGCATCTCCTCTCCTTGGAGATGAAGTAGCGGAAATACTAACACTCTTAGCTTCACTTTATTGCGGATTCATGTTACCTGAAGAGAACTAAGGAAACTCCATTAAAGATCACTAAATTCAATCACTGAAGCCTGATACATACAAGTATTTCCAGCACTGAAATAAAAATATATATTCAGGGTGGAATTAACTTCTGCATCACTGATGCTACACAACTAATTTTAGTGGCTTTGCCTGTCAGAAACTAAGAGAAAAGTTTGGCCTCACCTTATGTTAAGAAGATGAAGGTAAATTTTGGATACTCTCCTTATTTTATCTCTGAAACTCACCTAATTCATCTCCACTAAAATACTTTTTTAATTCTACAATCTACCTAAAACTAACAGAAAATATCAGGAATTTCTAATACATATTTTTAATTATTTTTATTATACTTGATTTGACATATCTTATTTACAGAATATAGACTAAACTGTTCCTAGCATAAGCAACAAACCTTTATGCTGTTAAACTTACCTTTCTATAATAAGGCAAGCTATTTTGAATAATTTTGTTTATAGGAAAGGTAGAAAAAATTATCAACAGTAATAGCAGTGAATAAAGTGTACTTATTCATTCTTTCATCAAGCTGGTAATAAACAGGTTTCACTCTACAATAATCCAAAACTAGTGCAAATATAGTTGTACAGACCATACCCGTTGTGTGCAGCCACTACAGCAACCTTTGTCCACAGTTACCAGTTTGCAAACCTAGCCAGAGTCACACATTAAATGAGTAATCAAAGCTATCTGTGTATGACTCTGCACTGTGCTTTTCTTCACACTTATAGTTTAACCAGACCCCTAGTTTAACCAGAATTTCTGGCTAAAATCAAGAGCCATTTTGTTGTCACATCTTCTCTATCACAGAAGCAAAGAGATTTTTCAAGGTGATTTAGACAGTTGCTTTTGGTCCGTTATTTTCTTCCCTTAAAGTCATATCCAAGTCATATCCAAGACTTGCTAAGAACGAGTTGTTTTCCTAAAACACATGGTATACTAGAACATACAGCATATTAGCATTTCCATGATCTATTATTTTCAATTAAATATTGAACTATAATTTTCTAACAAGTCAACATTCAAAAGTAACAAGACAGATACCTTATTTTAGAAATTAAAACTTTATAAAATATTTTTTTAATAAATTACTATTTAATGAGTCACTGACTGCACTGAGTACAAGATTTACAAGATTATTCCCTAAGTTTTCATAATCTTTCCCAATATTGTGTTTCAAAAGAGAGTAGCTGTCAGATTAAAAAAGCTCTCTGGAAAATAAATGCATATAAATTAACAACTTAAAATGTTGCAGCATGTAGCAGCATTTGTCCAGCATGTGCATGTTGCAGCATTTGTCCAGAGAAGGGCTACGAAGCTCGTGAGGGGCCTGGAGAACAAGTCTTACGAGGAGCGGCTGAGGGAGCTGGGCTTGTTCAGCCTGGAGAAGAGGAGGCTCAGGGGTGACCTTATCGCTCTCTACAGGTACCTCAAGGGAGGCTGTAGCGAGGTGGGGGGCTCCCATGTGCCTGGTGACAGGACGAGGGGGAATGGGCTTAAGTTGCGCCAGGGGAGTTTTAGGTTGGATCTTAGGAAGAACTTCTTTACCGAAAGGGTTGTTAGTCACTGGAATAGGCTGCCCAGGGAAGTGGTTGAGTCACCATCCCTGGAGGTCTTTAAAAGACGTTTAGATGTAGAGCTTAGGGATATGGTTTAGTGGGGACTGTTAGTGTTAGGTCAGAGGCTGGACTTGATGATCTTGAGGTTTCTTCCAACCTAGAAATTCTGTGATTCTTTTATGTATCTCTTTTTTTATTATTTTTATTTTTCCAGGGGTGGGATCAAAGGAAGCAGTGACAGATTTTATCTAGACATTTGGTAAGACATTTTTGATGCTGGCATTAATTTATTCTATTTTAAAAATAAACCAGTTCAAGAGACTGACATTGGGGTCGTGTTAGTTTCTAAGTTTATTGAACCATAGGCTTCTCTGTAAATAAGAAAATTACTGCTCTAAAAATATTTAAGCCACAAGCCCTGTCATACTGTCACAGTAGCCCAATGTGAATATGTAATTATTTCATTCAGTGTTTTGTGTTGGTTTTTGTTGTTGTTGCTGTTTTTTTTTTGTTTGATTGGGTTTTTTGTTTGTTTTATTTATTTATTTGGTTTTGGAGGAGGAGAGGGAGAGAGCAACAAATTACAATAATTAATCCACTTCACTGAACAATAGTTAGCAGAGCTTAGAGTTTTCAATTAGCCACAGTTTAATAAAGGTACTAATCTGTATTAAATAAAGTCCTTCAAGGGCTCAAACTGAAACAAAGAGTAAGTAGTAATCAGCAAGTCCTGACTGGGGGGCCTGCTAGTATAGATAGCTGGAATGTGCTGTGTAATCAAATTCCAGGAGATTCAGATTTACACTTTAGCAAAAAATAAAAAAATAAAAAAAAGAGAAAGAGAGAGAGAGAGAAGAAAAATGACCATGTTTTTAAGTTGTGGATTTTTTCCATCACTAGTTTTTAATATCCAGCATATTCAGAACTGCATATTCTTAAAAAACCCAGTCAGGAATAACAGATTGACCAAAAAAAAAGCATTAAAATTCTTATTACTAAGACAAGTCAAAACAAGAAAGTAATTTAAAACTACTTACTTCTACTTATTTGCCCTCCCTGTGAATGACCTTCATTATAGATCTTTGCAAAAAGTAAGACTAAGCTCTTGGACTGGCTGTTTTCTGTCTCTGTACTGTGAGTATTCACTAAATTAAGGATCTCTAATTAGCCTCAATTTGCATTTTTTAATTCTTTCCAGAACCCTCTGTAACACCACAAGCTATACTCAACTTACAGTACTGGAGTGTGGTAGTTTTTTTTACCCTAAGTACATATCCTATATGTATATTTGACTGTATGTAGAACCTTGTGAAGTTCAGAATGATTAATATTAGCACTATGTTGTCATTTAACACAGGATATTTGGTTTGTTTAAGTTTAATAAATGACCCATGCCACCTTGTTTTCTCCAGTACTTTCAGCACAAAATATAAGGAACTTCATATGTGGATATGATCTGATTTCTGTCATTCCAGACTTTTGCATAGGTCTTATAACAGTCTAAAGGTAAGAACAAAACACATTAAACTACTTATTAGGAAAGTCCTTATCACTGTGTCTATAGACTCAAAGTTGAACTTCATTCAGTGGATAAACAATTCATCTATTTTACCAATTCTGTCTTACCCTGCAATGACACTGAGCTCTACCTTAGCTTTTGATAAGGCTGAAATTATAATTCCCATACCAGAAGTATTAATGTGGTATACTACATAGTCTAAACTATATCCTACATCAAAGCTCTGCTTTCTCTCATATATCTTTTCAGGTGAAAAGATTCAACTCTGGCTACCCATTCTGACCAGCTGCATAAGACAGGCCACAGCAACACGTATTTCCTTGAGGCAGTAGCTTACAGCTGAGGTCAGGTCCACCTTCAGGATGTCATCTAGGCTTGGGAGGGAGAAGGAAGAAGGATTGACTAGCCATTAGAAAAAGTTTCAACAGTTCATAGAAAGCTGTTACCCAGAATGCGTGTGTCTGGTCACATAAAAATATTTTACTTGATACTGCTGGGGAGGAAAAAAAAAAAAAAAAAAGATATTTCTCTTCATGTTTTCATGTTCAAACACCTGCATAGTGCTGTACCAGGCCATTTCTTGTAATGGTGTAATAATCATAAGCTTACTAAAATATTTTTCAGACCTCTTCAAGTGGATATCATCTGTCAGCTGCCTTTACCACAACTGTTTTCAGATTTGTGGGGAGAAATGGTTCAATCCCAGATTGTTGGGTTATAGTGCAATGAAGGTTTCCAACACTTTGCCCAGGGGACAGAGTTTCTTCCCAATGTTTTACTTGGTTTATTCATCTTTGCAGTTTACTTCCAGATTGATGTAAAGCAGATCCCCTACCATATTTTTGTTTTATATATACACCTTTGCAAGGATTATGGTGTATAAGGAAGCACTCAGTTATGGTAGCATGAAAAGCATGGGGCTTGTTTTCCTCAGTGTTAGGCTCCAGTCCTTCAGATTTTCCAAAGTCATATCACAGCAGGTTGCCCAGATAGAGATATTTGCAAGGATTTGGGATTTAATGAGGCCCACCCAAGTTCACTTTAAAATAGAAAGCCTAGTATTAATTCAAGGATTAGAAATGGAATTGTAGAACTGGCTTAATAGTTTTTTAAGTCAAAGTCAGAATAAGCTGAAAGAACACCTTTCAGTAAAGCTTTCAAATATTAATGAAAGCTATATCCATAAATTAAAACACGATTAAATAAATTAATCATAAACATAATTTAAACATAAATTAAAACAGGGAAATCTGGTGAAATATTTGCTGTTTTATATATTGTAGGTAATAACTGTGTGTTAATACACATCATGGTTAGTACAATTAAATTATGATATAGATCATATTTAAAGTTGTTTATTACACAAGAAATTAAAAATAA
This sequence comes from Oxyura jamaicensis, assembly GCF_011077185.1. Classification (NCBI taxonomy): domain Eukaryota; kingdom Metazoa; phylum Chordata; class Aves; order Anseriformes; family Anatidae; genus Oxyura; species Oxyura jamaicensis. The sequence continues at coordinate 39,513,681 of NC_048926.1, forward strand.
ACTCCTGTGCAAGTTTTATATTATCATGTATTTTCTTCAACAAAATTTTAAAGTAAGACACTCTGTTCAGATCAAACAGGAAACAATGAAAGCACCTACACAGAAAATTAAATTTTCTGTGATTCCTTTTCTACTGTGTTTTAATAAGAAATTATTTCTCAAAGGTATTATTTGCCTTCTGGTTTGACCCTGAATATCATGAAATTGTACTTATAACTTTATATTTGTTAATTGTTTTTTGATAATAGAAAATATTATGTGTTTACTATAAATGCATATTCAGGACCAAACTTCAGAAAGAAAAAGGACTAATGGAAACCTGTCCACCTAAAGCAGAAAAAAAAAAAAAAAGAAAAAAAAAAAAA
>NC_048926.1:39519045-39543289 GCF_011077185.1 Oxyura jamaicensis
GAAAGGAAAGGAAAGGAAAGGAAAGGAAAGTCTTTCTACATGGGGATTCTCTCTACCCATTCATGATGTGCCAATGAAAGTTAATCAACAGGGGAGGCAGTAACACATTTGCAATTGGTTTGGTGAATGAATGTGTTTTCAAAAATGCTGAGCTGTTGAGGATACCTGTATTCAGTCTCCAGAAGAGAAGGGAGGCAGGTGAGGAAATACAGAAAGCCATAGAGGGAGAAAAGGATGTTGTCCAGTCTAGAAAGGTGTTTTGCTTTCTGATGTTTTGCTTCCTAGGTGTTTCAGACTGAATTTTTCACCTCTTGAACTAAAGGGAGCTTCCCCTTGTTAACATCTGAGAAAATTAGGAGTTCTACCCAGCAGAGCAAGACAGAGACAGAAAAGCTAATCAGCAATGTTGTCTCGTATCTTGTCTTACATAATTTGCTCTTCTCCTGTTCCATTTCTCCAAAATGGTGTCTGAAGGAAGGCTGGAGTGTGGTGAAACCTGTATCTGCACCAAGATGCTCTTAGCAAAGGGTTCCTGTAGGGCCACATTATGCAGGAGCTCAGGAAGGACTTTCAGATAGTTGTAGGGATGGAAAATGAGAAGAATTGTGAACAGTAGCATATAATTGGTCCATTTAAATATTTGGGCCTGTAGAACATCTGGAATCCCCATTCTGTCAGGTTGTTTTATAAAATTATGTGTAATTTAATTTTAGTTACTTCTTTATGTCAGCACCCACACAGTGGTTACCAAAACCACGTCAATCTTTAGATCTGAAAGAACAAGCAATGTTATAGCTTTCAGGCATTTGTGATGTAGAATGAGCAGTTCAGACATCAAGTCGTTCAGATGAAAATTAGATTAAGCACAAAACTCCTACACGTATATTTTAATCTGATTTTTCATTATAAAGCAATGAGATCTGTCTTAATGTAGTTATTTTCTTTCCTCATTTTGAGAAGGAATAGTGTTACACTTTTTTTGAGAAGATAAAATCAAGCTTAGTGATGTAAAAGATAAATAGTCTGTCAGTGTTGAAAGGCAGAAAAATATTTTCTGTATTTTCTGTTCACTTTCCAGTTATGTATGTACACCTACACACTTCTGTGATATCAAGTTTCATTATGACATTTTAGGCTGTGTTTGGCAGAAATTGGTGTTGCATATTGGTATATTCTGTTCTGTTGGATTTTGATTAAAATTACTTGATTTTTATAGTACTTATTAATAATTATTATTATAAATACTTTGTTGCACTGGAGTGAAATACTGGGGTTATGCTAGATACTTTTGTGAAAGCATTAACTCAGTGCTTTAGATACTTTTGTGAAAGCATTAACTCAGTGATTACAGTAGCGGTCAAGAAAAACACATAATTTTTAATAGGAATTATTTAAATTATTTGGAAAGGAGTCGATAACAAAACAGTGAATGCCACAGTACCAGTCTGTAGTTCACCATTGCACAATTCTGGCTCCTCTCAGAAGAATAAAGTGAAGAGCAAAAGGGTTGGAAAATGGTAGCAAGGACAATAAACAAAAAGGGCTGAAACAAATTGTTTCATTGAAAGGAAAATTTGGCAAATACTTCATCTGGGAATAATAATAATAATAATTAATAATAATAATAAGTTATCTTGATAACTGTGACTGGCATATAGACATGAAGATCAGAGAATTGTTGAGCTTGGGAGTGACTGATGGAGATAATTTATTCCAGACCCCTGCCAGTCAGGGACACTTACAGCACATTGCACAGGATTGCATCCAGGTGGGTTTTGAATATTTCCAGAGAAGTAGACTTTCCAGCCTCTCTGGGCATTTTTTTCCAGCTCTGTCACCCTCACAGTAAAGAAGTGTTTCTTATATTCAGATGGATCTTCCTGTATTTCTGTTTGTGCCCATTGCCTCTTCTCTTAATAATGGGCGCCACTGAAAAGAATCTGGCTCAATCCTCTTGAGACCCTCCCTTCAGATTTTATAGACATTGATAAGATCCTCTCTCAGCCTTCTCTTCTTCAAGCTTAACAGGCCTGGCTCTCTCAGCCTCTCCTCATATGATAGATGCTCCAGTCCCCTCACCATCTTCAAAGCCCTCTGCTAGATTCACTCCAGTATCTCCATGTTTTTCTTGTACTGGGGAGCCCAGAAGTGGATGCAGCACTTCCTGTGTGGCCTCACGAGGACTGAGTAGAGACTGAGTACTCCCTCAACCTGCTGGCAACACTCTTTCAAATGCAACCCAGGATACCACCGGTGTTTTTCATTTCCCATGGGAAATGGCAATTAATTGTTCCCCTTGGGAACATTGCTGACTCATGGTTAACCTGTTGGCCACGAGGACTCACAGGTCCTTCTCCACAGAGGTGTTTTCCAGCAGATCAGCCCCAAGCCTTTACTTGTGCTTGGGGTTATTCTTCCATAGGTGCAGGAGTCTGCATTTACCTGTTGAACTTCATGAGATTCCTCACTGCCCAACTCTCCAGCCCGTCCAGGTCCCTCTGAATGGCAGCACAGTCCTGTGGCATATTAGCCACTCATCCCAGTTTTGTCAACAGTAAACTTGCTGAGGGTACACTCTATTCCATCCTCCAAGTCATTGATGAATAAGTTGAACAAGACTCAATGCAGTACTGACCCCTGGGAGACACCTCTAGTTAGAGGTATCTGACTAGACAGTGCCACTGAGCACAACTCTTTGAGCTCTGCCATCCATTCAGCTTTAAGTTGACACCACTGTCCGCTCATCTACCCCATACTTCCTGAGCTTGCCTATGAGGATGTTACGGGAGACTGTGAATGTAGAAGCCTTGCTGAAGTCAAGGTAGACAACATCCAACATCTCTCCCCTCATCTACCTAGCCGGTCATTTCATCATAGAAGATTTCTTAAATATGGTTTCCCCTTTGTGAATTCATGATGACTACTCCTGATCACCTTCTTATCCTCCACGTACTTGGAGATGACCTCCAAGATGAGCTGTTCCATCTTTCCAAGGATGGAGGTGAAGCTGACTAGCCTGTAGTTGCCTGGGTCCTCCTTCTTGACCTTTTTGAAGACTAGCATGATATTGGCTTTCTTCTAGTCCTCAGGCACCTCTTCTGTTCTCCATAACCTTTCAAAGATGATGGAGAGTGACCTAGCAATAATAATTCACCAGGTCCCTCAGTACTCATGGGTGCATCCCATTTACAAAGCTGGTGAAGAACCTGGAACACAAGTCCTGTGAGGAGCAGCTGAGGGAACTGGGGTTGTTTAGTCTGGAGAAGAGGAGGCTCAGGGGAGACCTCATTGCTCTCTACAGCTACCCAAAAGGAAGGAGTGGGGAGCTGTGTATTGGCCTCTTCTCGCAGATAACCAGTGATAAGACTAGAGGAAATGATCTCAAGTTGAACTGGGGGAGGTTTAGGTTAAAAATTAGAAGATATTTCTTCTCAAAGAGAGTAATCAGGCATTAGAATGGGTTGCCTAGAGAAGTGGAGGCATCACCATCCCTGGGGGTGTTTAAGGAAAGGTTGGACATGATGCTTTAGGGACATTGTCTAGTGGGTGATATTGGTGGTAGGGGTATGGTTGGACTAAATGGTCTTGAAGGTCTTTTCCAACCTTGTCTCTAGGTCTTGTCTCTAGGGTCTGAGATTCCTGAGGGCTGGTCTCAACGGTGAAGACTGAAGCAAAGAAGGCATTCAGTAATGCTGCCTTCTCTGTATCCTTTGTTACCAGGACACCCACCCAATTCAGCAGCGTCCCCAAATTTCCCCTTGTCTTCCTTTTAGCATTGATGTATTTGAAGAAGACCTTCTTCTTGTCCTTGACATCTCTTAGCAGATTTAATTCTAAAAGGGGTTTGATCTCCCTTGTCACATCTCTGAATAATCTGTTAATGTCCCTCTATTCCTCCCAAGTGGCCCGTCCCTTTTTCCACATTCTGTATACTTCCTCACTCTGTTTGAGTTTTGCTAGGAACTCTTTGTTCATCCATGCAAGTGTCCTTCCTCTTTTGCTTACCTTCTTGCTCTTGGAGGTTACACTGATCTTGAGCTAGGAGGAAGAGATGCTTGAATACTGACCAGCTCTCACGGACGCCTCTTCCTTCTAGGGCCTTAAGCCATGCAATTACTACAAGCAGGTCCAACAAGAGGCCAAAATTTGCTCTCCTGAAGTACAGGACTGTGATCCTATTTTTTGCTTTGCTTCCTCCTTGTAAGATCCTGATCTCCATCATCAGGCTGGATGGACATTGACTGCAATACCTCTCTCAATACAGGAACACCATGAGAAAGTGTGAGCCACATTCAAAGCAAAATGAAGGAAATGGTTCCACCGGCAGTAGAGAGAAGGATGTTATGGATGTTGCACATCTACATTAAATCATAAGATAATTTTGTGGAGAAAAGCCCACAAAGCAATACAGAATACAGAAATCACAATAATGCAGGAAGTAAATAAAAAAAAAAAAAAAAAAAAAAAAAAAAAAAAGCTGAAATATTATTATGAAATAGTATTATGTATCTTTGCCTTGTTATTTCTTTTCCGTAGAACTTGTTTATGGCTCTCACAAGTGACACAATAGATGAACCCATCATTTGATCAAGTAGGGAAGTTAATGCTCAGAAAATTTTATATTCTTCTTTAAATAACTATAACCTGATGATAAATTTAGTTGTCCTGGTCTCAGCTAGGATAGAGTATAGAGTTAATTTTCCTCCTAGTAGCTGGTGGGGTGCTGTGTTTGTGATTTTGGATGAAAATAATGTTGATAACACACTGATGTTTTAATTGCTGCAGAGCAGTGCTTACACCAAGCCAAGGACTTTTCAGCTTCTCACACTGTCCTGCAAGCAGACAGGCTAGGGGTTAAGCAGGAGCTGGAAGGGGACAGACCAAGGACAGCTGACCCAAACTGGCCAAAGGAGTATTCCATACCATCTGACAGCAAGCTGAACAATATATAGGGGTGGCTAGCCAGGGTGGGGAGGGATGGCTGCTCAGGGATAGGCTGGGCATCAGTCAGCGGGTGGTGAGCAATTGCATTGTGCATCGCTTATTTGTACACTTTGGTGGTAGTAGTAGTATATCTTTTTCTTTTCTTTTCTTTTCTTTTCTTTTCTTTTCTTTTCTTTTCTTTTCTGTCCTAGTAAACTATCTCAACCCACAGGCCTCATTTTTCCGATTCTCTCCCCCATCCCACAGAGGGAGAGGGGACGGTGAGCGAATGACCGTATGTTGCTGAGCTGGGCTGGGTTAAACCGCAACAATAGTTCGCCAAAGAAGCATCATAAATGAAGTCATTAGGATTAATTCTTCTGCCCATGTGCCAGTAACCATTATAAGGAAATAAAGTAACTTTTAAAAAGTGTTCTTTACATACCTTTACATACCTTTTATTTTAATCAGCTTTTCTCTAAAATCTCCACCTTGAATTTCTACTGATTTTGAGGAAGTCTGTGGGAGCCTGTATGTTTACACCAATTCTTGAACCTAATCATTTTCCCTGCTTCTTTTTGAAACATCCATTAATCTTTCCAGTTATTTAGCAATACCACCATAGGTGGCCACATATGGTCAATGTATAAAATATTTTGAAAATATATAAAGCACAAATAAATATTTGCATAGTGGATCTAGAAAAGATGTACAATTTTCTTTTCCATTAATTTATTTTAAGAAGAATGTCAGATGGAATGCTTAAAATTATATATTATTGAGAAAAAAAAAAATCCTGTTTCAAAATTACTCTGTTTCATCTAAGTACAGTATTAGAATTTACTTCTGGTAAATAATGACAATAGAGAAATTTTACAATGCCTTGTATTAATGAATAGATGCATTCTATGACTTCCTAGTCTGTTCTTAAGACAGCTTGATTTCCAAGACTATTGAACAATGTTCTTAAAACAACTCTAGTGATAAAACCTTTATGGAATCAGAAGAAAAAAAATGTACAGAAATGAAGCTATAGTGGGTAAAGACCTGATTGCCAGCCTCTAAGATGCCACTGGTAATAATAAATTGTTAGAAACTGAAAATTTTTGGATGGTCTAATGATAGCTTAATGCCCCAAAAGGTAAAATCCTAATGTTTCAAGCTAGGTGTAAAACTTCTTATAATGCTTATAACTGGACAACACTGAAATGGGAGATAGAAATTTGCCTCAAGCACAACTAGTAACAAAATTATAATGAAGCATTACCATCCTTCGTACTAACCTAACTATAAAAGTTTACTGATACAAGGTCCTTATTCCGAGGCAGTTGGATTTCCAAAAGTGCCCATTTGATTAAAGTAAACTAATCCATTCAAATTGCAATAGTACTGATGTTATTCAGTCACCAGATGTTCCTGCAAATCCTATCTGTAATTTTCTTCAGGAATATTCCATTGCCTGAGCAGTTGCTCTGTGCCACTGAAAGGTAGAGAAAAGCTTCTAACACATCTCTTCTGATGAACCTGTTTTATGATGTGGTTGCTTTTTGGAGTCTAAGAAAGTTGGGAATCAGAGGATTAGTACTTGATCCATCTCTAGTCTACCACAAAAATTAAAGGATTCTAAAATTGTCATTCCTGGTGCTCTTTTTCAAAATGTCTTTAATTTTGAGGTCAACTGTCAAGTATTTCATCTATATTACATGTTAAAATATACCAGAATTTATTTTCCTGGTTTTTTTTTTTTTTCTTGGTTCATTTTTAATATTTGTTCTTCTCCTGCATCAGTACTGATGTCATTGCTAACTACTGCTTCAGAGTTTGTTTCATTAATAGTGATCTGGTTTGAAAATTCGTAGTATCAAATGTGCAGCAACCACCTCTCTAAAAGCACTTGCAGATTGTGCTGTAGAGAAAAAAAAAAAAAAAAAAAAAAAAAAAAAAAGCATATATTTTTGCTTAACAATAAATAAATAAATAAATAAATAAATGTTTTTTGTTTGTATCCTTACTACTCAACAAAATACAGGTTTATATATGCTATTGGTATTTTCATCACCAAAGGGGATTATAAATTTAAAACACCTTCAAATAAACTACAGCAAAGACAGCTGTAGTTTCCCATGGCTTCAATTGTTTATACTAAGTCCCAAAAACACAACTCTAAGAGTGCTACTGGGTGACATATGCAAATTAGTATAGCCATTGTTGCTTGTGTTAATTTCTAAAAAGGAATAAAGATGTAGCTTTTGACCCAGCTACATTGCAAGCTGACACCTAAATCCCAGAATGACTTCCAGAATCTTGTCAAGTCCGAGTAGGGACATTTCACTTTAGTCAGATTTTAGTTTTTACTCAATTTTATCATTTTTTTCATTTCCTCACCTCATGTTTTGTCTACCGTCCCAACCAAACCAAACTCTCTTGAATGAAAATGCAAGCAATCTTTTTCTTCTGAATTCCCAGATGCACTCTTTATCTTGATGAGCTGCTTACTAGCTCTCTTCTTGATACTGCAACTTTGCCTGCCTTTGCATCCTGCACAGACCACCTGAACCTGTGCTAATTGTTCAGGATGTGCTTGGAAACACTTCATTCTCTGTTGGTTTAAACTGAGTTTAAACTGTGTTGGTTTAAACAGATCTCACAGATGACAGTTTTGTTGGAACAGCATGTATATATATACATGTATATATATACAAAAATCTTAAAGATTAGTCAGCCTTGCAGAAGCTTCTCAACATACATGACAGTATAAGAAGTTTAGAATTTGATGCATATGCTCAATCTGGTAGATCCTGTGTCCAGCAGAGATGGACATGCAGGATTGTTTAATGCTTATTTCTATCAATGTAATAGGCAGACAGCATATTTTTCAGGTGTTAGATAGCAATCTCATTCCAAAGAAAAGGAGGGTATGTATGCATATGTAGGATTAGAAAGGAATTAATCCAAATTTAGAGGGGGAAAGAGAGTAAAAAATATTGACTTTTTTTTGAAGCCTGAAATAAGTCATTAATTCAAAAGATACAATCAGCATGTTCTAAAAATTAATTAAAAAATCATCCTTGGAGTTGATATCACATGTGTACAGTAAAGAATTAATCTCTGACTTTGTAAACATTCTATTTCAAATTACTAACTTTTAATTAAGCTGAAAATAATGCAGTTACTTTTCTCAGAAAGACAAAAAATTATGTTTATAATTTTCTGAAAACTTACATTCATTACAATTCAGCAACTGTGGTGAGAAACGGTGATAAACTCCAGCTTCCCTGGAAAAATGCCATTGTTGTAAAATTGTAATATATTTCAGCTGTGTATAGATTTCTCACAGTTACCCAATAAACACACTGGTTTCATTCTTTGGAGATTAACAATCTCTCTAGTGTGCTCAGGTTCTTTCTAGCTTAATACACTGTTTCTTTTGAAGGATTTGTTTTCATGGATTGAACTTTAAGGACTCGGAGCACCTTATCACACTTTCACAAGCTTGCTTTCTGAGGGGGAATGAAGAGGGGGGGAAAAAGCATGTCACTGTTTGTGCCAGTCAAAACCAAGCTCTAAGGGGATTTGTTTTTCTTTTGGCGTCAGATCAGATGCAAAAATCAAGGGGCATTCAGGGGCTATGGAAGCATGTCCACTGGACCCTTAATGAGGCTAATCCTGTGGCAGCACATTCCAAGCAACTCATGGGCACAAGGACTCTGCTCATGCTCCCATCCCTGCACTGCAGATGGGCTGAACGCCTTGTTCAGGGAGTGGTCACAAATGTGTTGTTAGCAATGACCAGCAGCGGCATAATGTGGACAGCAGAGTTTGCTCCAGGATAGACTTAAACTCCAAGTTTAATGCTCAGGTAAAGAAGAGGGGGCAAAAATGGTCTTAGCGGGATTTTGCATGCAACTAACAGAGGTATTTAACTAAGAGATCTAAGCTAAGAGTAAACTAAATTCAAGCATCAATAATGGCATGTACTTTAGGAGCTCATTATGGATGTTAAATTTTTTTATGAATTAACATTGAAGGAGAATTTGTGAAACAACAAAAAGAGAAGCTTCTTGCTTTGCTATTTTTGAAAATATTTTTCCTACTATTTTCTGCTTTATAAATTCATATGATAAACAAGAGTTTAATATTGATAAATTCCACAAGCTATTCTAATTCTGCTATGAAGACACTACTGCAAGTAACATAATTATAATTACTTTACCTCTGAACCTTGTATTTTATTGCAGATTATCTCTATGAGGCAGTGAAAACAGATTTTTTCTTTGTAATATGAAATGACCAAATCATAGTGCTATAAATCATTGGTGCTATGTTAAGTAGAATGGCATATTGTTGAAGATCTAAAATCCAGAAAATCCTAAACCCTTTTTTTTTTCTTCCCAATTTGAATAAATTGGTTATTACTTTTGAATTTTGCATTTGAAGAAGTATGATTCAAATTATATTGTAATTTATTATCACGTAGCTGGATTTCTTTCTACAAGAAAAGAGAGTATGAAAAAGAGTACAACAACAAATTTTAAAGTTTCTTTTTTTTCATTAGCATGTTTGTATAAATTCACTAAAAAAAAAAAAAAACTTAATACTGGATTTTTGTTGTTTAAAAATTTAATTACTGGCCATCTTTAAAAAAGATACATTATATACTTTAGATCTGTCTAGCAAGTAAATTTAACAAGGTAAATTGTTTGCAGACAAGTATTTGAAAGGTATATATTTAATAATGGATATTCTTTAGTGATTTATCACAAAAGGAATGAGACTCAAATCATATGGAATTTCTGCCCTAAGAGCTGATTTTTGATGCCAAATAAGAAAAGTTAGCATTAAAAAGTTTTTCACTCTTTCTACGGAAAATAGAAGATGTTATGAACATGTAATTATTTCTAAAACGATCAACAAAAATGACAACAAAAAACTGACATTTGTCTGTTTTGTTTTTGGGGGAGGTGTGGTTACCAAAAGTTATTTTATATATAGAACAAAGGGTATTCATAAAGATGCAGGTTCTTATCATTGTACCTCTTAAGGCAATATAAAAATTTTGTACTCTTAGAACAGAAAGTAAATTAAATTTCAAGAATGTATGGTCTATATGGTAAATATGTAATTTCCAATGTTAGTATTGGAGTACTTGAATAATTGTAACTCTTTTTCTTTCTCTGCAACACTCCACAAGAAGGAAAGCCCTTATTTACCCACATATTTTTGCTTCAAATACCTGCAGTAAGAGGGTCAAGTGAAGTTCATAATGCCCACTCTGAATGCCTTGAGAAATTTAGATAGATTTTTAAAAGGCTTTATTTGACAAATTGAGAAATTACTCAATGGTATACTGGACTTTCAAGTTTATTTCCTTCTATATTATGTAATGTGTTTATGGTTATGATTATTAATTCCTGTATATAAGGTTTGTAAACATTAAAAAGTTATAATAAGTTAGAAGTTCAACGTAATCTCCTCTATTCATATTACACTTTTTTTTAGCTATTTCAGAATCCCTATATAAATTTCCTTAGCTTAAACATGGAAACAAACAAACAAAAAAAAAAATCCACCTTCTGTAATAGATTAACATTCTATTTTCTATATAGTAACGAACAACAGTCAAATACATATCTATTTAATATTTTTTTTTAATAGGCTTGTTTCCCAGACTGTAAGAGTCTTGGGAAGGTGTCAGCAGAACATGAACTCTGGCAGACTTTTACAACTAAAAATGCACGTAGAGCAAAGATAAAATATTGTTATGTAACATGAGTGACCACTAATTCCCATAAGGAATTATGTTCTGTGAAAAAGGCGAAAGATCAACTTTTTATACTTTGTGAGTAAGGTGTAAAGAATGTAGTTGGAAATTGTTATTTTGGTACTTTATTCTAGTGACATTGACTCAATACATTTTCAACGTTCACAATGATTTCCAAAAGTCCCAGAAACATATGCTTCTGTCTTTAAAAATAATAGTAGTATGTTGTTTTAGCTGACAAAAGGTGACATAAGATAGTAGATAGGGAATTATACAAAGGTAATTTCCTGTTGTGTCTTTCTGTAGCAAGGTGCTCAGATTTCATTTAAATTACCTAAAGTCCATTTCACATTACTTAACAGTTAAGTGGCTTTTCATAGTTCTTATAGTTCTATTTATGCTGCACAATCAAACAGATATATGTGTTTTTTATTTTATCTGTTTGTAATATATTTTTAAAGGAAAATTTCAACTCAACTCTTTAGTAAATGGAACAATTTAATTCTATTTGTGGAATGTTTTAGATATTTTCACAGGATTCATATTGCATGAATCATTTTGCATGAGCACTGTCTATTATTTGAAAGATTTCTGGATTCTGACGTTTTCTCTTTTGTTGTTGTTTTGTGTGGTTGTTTTTTGTCTGTTTGTTGTTGTTGTTGTTTTGTGGGTTTTTGTGGTTGTTGTTTTTTGGCTGGTTTAGTCTGTTTTTTGTAAGTTTGTTTTTTCCCAACACACATTAAAAATAAAATAAAATAAAATTTAAAAAAAAAAAAATCTCTTTTCTGCCCAATAATGTAGACTATGTTGAGGGAAACAGAAATTACATGATTTCCTGAGAATATCTGGGACAAGATCATGACAAGTGATATTCATTGGCATAATTTCATTGAACTCAGTTTCAGAGTTTACATCAGCTGGTCATCTAGTTCTTAATGTATCAAAATTTTTTATTTCATGAGATTGTTCTTGTACAAAAGTATATTTTCTAGCTCCATGTCAAACACAATTATCGGTGCCTATACTAAAAATTGCAGTGGAATCATGGTGTTATGAATTTTCTTTCTATATTTTTTCCAGTTTTTGAGGGGGGTTGTTTTGTTTCATTTTGTGTTTTGTTGTTGTTGGTTTTTTTTTTTTTAATTTGAACTGATTTATTTGTATCATCATTTTTTTAAAGTATTTTTTACAAGTGGGTTTTTCCTCTACTGTGTAAAAGAACTATGGTAATTTAATATTTGAAATATTTTTTCTTCAATGTGCTGTTATAAGAACGTATTTCACAGCATCAAAGTCAACTGACTAATGAATATGAAAACAATGTTAAGACTTCTTGGATGCTTAGTACTAGAAGAGAACTTCAGTTCCAATGGAAAATGTTTACTCTATGCAGCATGGGCACTGTGTATCTGAAGAGTCAGTGAAGTTTTGTGTTTGAAGTTTGCATTCAGCTGTACTGTAAGCTGTGTTTAACAAGCAAACAGAGCTTAAGGTATTTCCTCTCTCTTTTTTTAGGCACAGAAATCATGGATAGAAAGAGCTTTCTACAAGAGAGAGTGTGTTCATATCATACCCAGCACCAAAGACCCCCATAGGTAATTGCATGTAACTTGTATGAAAATGAAGTCCATGACAAGTAAATATCTTATATGTGTCTTTATATGTATGTATAGAGATCAAGATAATCTGTAAATCTGTACATTTAATCAAAAGGTGGTTGAATTACATATGGAGAGCTGGATTCCCATGAGCACTGTTTATTTACATTTCAAAGCATATTCCATCAATGAACAGACATTAAAGGTCTCTAGTGTCTATCTTTAATTTTCTCATCTTAGTGAATGATCTTCAAATATTTGCCTAAATTAATTAGATGGATGATACACAATACTCTCAAAACCAAAACCAAACAAACAAAAATCAAGTAAATAGTTGCAGTAAACTACCAATTTAGAATGTCTTGTGGTCAATTCAATAGCTGATTATTGATCTGATGTTATCTGAGAGCATAAAAACTATTTTAAATTCATTTTGTACACATTTAAAGCAAAGCATTGATTTTATTGAAATATAGCCCAAAGAAAACAATGTCATAGAAAGAAAAGGTAATATCTATAATATGTTTCTTCCAAAAAAAATAGATGTTTTGGGTAGCAGAAGCATGCTCAACAGAATTGAAAGGTTTTGCCAGTGAGGGGAAGGGGGGAAGGGAATGGGGAAAACTTGTGGGCTGTTTATTATAGCTTGTTTTCCTATTTGTTTTGTACATGCATGTTACACAATTTTTCTGCTTGTTTAATGTCATAGGTGTTGCTGTGGGCGTCTAATAGGTCAACATGTTGGACTGACTCCAAGTATCTCCATTATCCAGAATGAGAAAAATGAAAGCAGGCTTACTCGCAATGACATCCAATCAGAGAAGTGGTCCATCAGCAAGCACACACAGCTCAGCCCGACGGACGCTTTTGGAACTATTGAGTTCCAAGGAGGAGGCCACTCCAATAAAGCCATGGTAACCGTGTTTTTCTCTTAGATAAACAATGCTGCTAGCTCAAAAATAAAATAAAATAAATAATGAAAAAGGCATTCACAAATAATAGTGTTCTTAATATCATTCTTAAGTATTATTTAGCATAAAACCATGCTGTTTTTATGTATTATGTGCCAATGAACTGGTGAAGAGAAGGAACTGTAAAAGCTAGAGAGCATGAAAGAGGCATTTTTTATGACCAAAAATATGCCAATGTACCACTATCTTGATTTTCTACCAATGATGACCCATCTATCTTTTTCTGAATAACTTTAGAATTCAGCTATGGTTTCCCATTGCTGATGTGTGTCTGTCTGTAAGGCTGACAAATTTGAAATAGAACTTTTTTTTTTTTTTTTTTTTTTTTCAATATTCCTTCAGACATATGTTGGAGGATAGACCAGTTAGACTTGTTTATCTTTCACTGAAATAAGAAGCACTCTAAGTGTCTAAGTTAAGAACTGGGAAATCCCTGTTCTGCCACAGATTTCCTTGAGCAAGTCATTTAGTCATAATGCAATGTTATGGAGAGATACCAAAATATATTAAGCTGAATGCATTTCTCCACTAACTCAGAGGTTTCCAGTGCCCACGCTAACCCATGGATATATTTCTACACAATATTGTAGGAAAGGAAGAATCTCTCTGTCTATATCTACAGAACCTGGCAGTGGGAAAATGAAAGATGAGTATATACCTAGCATACTGTGGCCAAGAGACTGCTCTGGGCAGTTGTGAGTGAGGGCAAACACAGAACCCCCAGATGCTCTGCAGAATAACCTGCCCAGCAATCCAGTGCAATTTTCTTTGCCTGAATACTTCTCTGCAGGATTCTCAGAGCTATTGCAGCACTAGATGGATTAGCGATGATGAAGAGCTCAATACTGCTCTACCAAGAGCCAGATATTTTCCTCAGATGCATATGCTGGGGGGGCGGAGATGGAAATATTACTGAGTGGATGGTACTGTTCACCCAGATGGATAGATTCTGATGGTAGAAACTAGAAAACACCATTGCCCCCAGAAAGAGTGTCATTCAAAATAGATCATTTCTCTCTAAACATCACAGACGCCTTATGTTCAGTTAATAACCAATCACCTAAAAATCTGCAAGGCCATTGCTAGTGAAAGAATCTGATTCAGTAAATAAAGTTTGTTTAGTGTGAATAAATTGACACCTCCCTCAGAACCCAAATGAAGTAAACTATGTTGTTGATAACTTCACAAGGAGTGATAACAAAACAGAATAATTTTCCACAAAACTGAGAAAGATTCAGAGATGTAGTAACCATCATGCTATTACATATATATGGTTACTTTGATTTAAATCTGCCTTTATGAGATAGGATAATCACTAGGGCTTTTTGAGTGACATCCTTGAAGAGTTCTTTAAAACAATAAACTGCCCTGCCCAGGCAAAAGTCATCTCAGAGAGTTCTGAACTGTTTAAGAGTTTAAAGAAGCAGGAGATATTAATGGTGCTTGTGTCTTCTGATGTCTTGGGAACAAAGCCATAAGAGAATAGGAGATGTTCCAAGGTATATGCCATATGTTCAAAGTAATATAGTAGAAGTTGAACTGTAGAGATAAAAGTCAAAGTCAACAAGAAAAGAAAAATCTTGTCACAGAGCAGAGTTGGGACTTGAAACAAACAAAACTAAGCCCTGAAGAATTTAAAAAAGAGAAGACAGAAAAGGGTTAAAAATCTATAAGTGACAAGTCAAGGACAAATATAGATGAAAAAATTATCTCTAAAAAAACTCTAGGTTTATTTTGACAATACTAAAAACAGGAAGATATCTGCATCTTTCATCTAGTCAGAGCCATTTAACCTCACCTGGAACATGGGAACAAAAAAATTCTTCATGAATTAGATATGTCTATAAAACATTCAGAAATTCAATCATCCTACTAGTGAGAAAAGTGTTTCAAGATAAGCTATTCACTAAAAATCTCTGGGTGTTCCACTTGGTTCCCATCAGTGAGAAAAACACCTTCCATATGATGAAGGCACAAATAAGGAGGTTTGCAAAACCCTGACACATTTTTAATGAAAATAGTAATAATAATAAAAAAATTTTCTATACCGTCATGTATTTGTCACTGAAAAGAGGGTAAAGGTATCCTAATGGTCTTATTTCCAGTACCAAATATTATTATAGTTAAGGAGATTAGGGGACAAAGTAGTCATTGCAGTTTTATTTAAACGAAAATGAAAGTCCTGTCTCTGAATTTACTGGACAGAAGGTCTTTCCCATAATAAACAAGTAACCTTACCAAATCAAAATTTTTCTGTGAAAACTTAGCCTTTGCTCACTGAAAACAATGAACCAATTTTGCCAGGAGAGGAGGTGAATAAAGAACAGTTATAGTATATTGAAAAATAAAGCTTGGAAAAAGGTGTAAATGCATAAAAACCCTGGAAAACAGTCTTAATCAAGTAAGACCTAGATACCGTATTTTCAAAGCCAGAAGTGAAACTGGAACATAATAATGGACTGCAGGGGGTAATGCTATAGATAAATATTTGTTCTTTTCTAAAAATAAACTACGTATTTATTTTCTAACTACTAGATATCAAATACAACTATAGCATACAACCTGACTTTCCTGACACTCATGGTAAATTAATGTTATTCCTATTACCTAAAAGAATAATCTTATAAATTAGTAAAATTTGGCAAGATAGTGAAGATCAAGCAAAGACTTGGGGGAAGAATTTGGTATAAAATTTATCACCTATATTTTACTCTGTTTCCTGAAATGGATGCCTATACTTGAATTTTTTTAATCATGATAAACTCAAGAGCATTATCTTGTTTTATGTGAACAGCAAATTTGGTAATTTTTTTCTGAATCAAGGAATGAGAATCATAGGATATCTCAAGTTGGAAGGGACCCATAAGGATCATCAAGTCCAGCTACTGGCTCCGCACAGGTCTACCCAAAAATTCAGACCATATGAATAACTGCACAATCCAAATGCTTCTTAAACTCCAACAGGCTTGATGCCATGACAACATCCCTGGGAAGCCTGTTCCAGTGCATGACAACCCTCTTGGTGAAGAATCTCTTCCTGATATCCAGTCTGAACCGCTCCTGTCACAGCCTGACACAGTCCTATCACTGGTCATTAAACAGAATAGATCAGTGCCTGCCCCTCTCTGACACTGTCAGATTACCCTGACTCTGAGAGCAATTATTAAACTAATGTGACTGATTCCCTCCACTCCTCCTCATTAGGAAGCTGTAGACCACAATGACATCTCCCCTCAGCCTCCTCTTTTCCAGGCTGAACAAAGCAAGTGACCTCAGCCGCTCCTCATACATCTTCCCCTCTGGGCCCTTCACCATCTTCGTAGCCCTCCTCTGGACACTGTCCAACAGTTTCACATCCTTTTGTACTGTGGTGCCCAGAATTGCACACAGTAGTCAGGGTGAGGCCACAGCAGCACAGAGCAGAGTGTAACAATCACTTCCTTCAACCGACTAGCAATGCTGTGCTTGGTGCACCCCAGGATACTGTTAGGCGTCCTGGCTGCCAGGCTCATATTCAGTCTGCTATCAACCAAAGCTCCCTGTCTGTGGGGCTGTTCAAGATAATATGGAATTCTTCATGAATTTTCATGTCAAGAGATGATATTTATTAACAGAACATTTAGAATGTTCTGTAGAATTATCCAGTATCTGTGCCGTTAATTTGAATTCTGCAGTCAAATAGAATAAAAGTTCTCAGGTGTGATGAATTTTACCAATACAATTGAGTTGTTAAATTTTCTTCAGTGAGACTGCTCTAAGGTACTTAAATCAATAATTTGAACAGATTGTACAACAGATTATGCAGTAACATATAGCAGAGATTAGATAAGATTTGTAAACGACGTCAGTTACTAAAGAGGTGTTTCTTTCAGTCTTTGTGAAAACACAGTTGATCCTGCAACAATTTTGTGTTTGTTTTTTTTTTTAGATCTCTATCAATCTCATATTTTCTTTACAAGTGGCTCATCCTTTTGTGTCATGTCATGTGTAAGAAACACATTTAATAATTTTGCTACTCATGTTTACATTGTGTTTTTTTTTTTTTTCATTTTGTTGTTGTTGTTTTTATGACAGATTGTCAGTTTTGGTATCTGAAAGAAGTTCTCTTCATTTACAGCTGAAAACAGAGAAAGATGTGGAGATACAGAAAATCCTTCAATAGTTTTTGCAATCAATCAGTGAATTAAAAAAAGAAAAAAAAAAAAAAAAAAAAAAAGAAGGATTAATAAAACTTAATCTACGTATATCATTTCGTGTTTAGTATTGAAGAAATGATATGCATTAATTCATCTAACTATATACTGGCAATTTAATATCCTGACTCTGAGAGCAATTACTAAACTAATGTGACTGATTCCATTCTAATTACAAGCAATAATCTAAATGATTTCAAAACAGAGGGATTAATGCACTGGTTAAGGCAATCTTGCTGTGATGCATTTTGCACCACATTTAAGACGAAACTAAACCAATTTTTAAAATTTAACATCTGCTTCTCCATAAGAGATGGTGGTAAAAATAATAATAATAATAATAAAATAGAATAAAAAAAAAAAAAAAAAAAAAGACATAACTTTATTTCATTAGTTGGTATGTTTAGATTCCATATCAGTCTCTTTTTAAGGACCACTTTTCACTGAACTGAAATATACTTTGATCATGGTTTTTCAAGGTTAGCCAGAAGAAAACTTTTTAGGAACTTTAATGAATTAAACACTTTTGTTCTATTTTTTTAATAATTTCCTCCTAATCAAATATTTTCTAACAGTACATTTATTGTGCACAATAAGAAACTAGCATATCTTTGCAGACGTAGGAGAAATAAAATTTATTACAGTATTTTTGGCTTAATGTTTCTTCTGTGGCTTGGAATCATAAAAACACATCAATAGAATTCCAAAATACATATACTGCTTCTAACATGGACTTCCAAATATTGAAGTCAAGCACACAAATGTATATTTTTGCTTTTAAAATTTATTAATTTCTGTCAAAACTGTGTTAAAAACTTTTTAAAATCCATCAGTGTTTTCGAGAGAGAAAATGTAGAGATAATACTTTAACTCACATAAATCATGAAAATGTCAGCAAGCATTGTTTTTGTTATAGTAAACTAATATTAAAAGGATTTTTACAGGGTTTAAAAGATGGTATCCTACATGAAGAAAATGGGAAAATAACACAGAAAGACATCTAATTAAAGAACCTGTAAGTCAATGACAGCCTTTCCACTGGCTGCTTAAGCAGAACTTAGATGAATCCTTCAACTGTTGAGAATATTGACTTTTAAGGAACTAGTCTGGTTTCAGTCTAAGTTACGATTTTACTCTTGAATATACTGGGAATTAGATCAAGCCTGTTTTATATGAAGATCACACTCTGAGGGATGAATCTTTAGATTGAAGCACTATCTGCAGCTCTGAATTCTTATTTGAGGTAGGTGAAATATTCACCCAGTCTTTGTTTGCATAAAATAGAACTGAAGGAGCAAGGTTAAAATGCCTTCCAGATCACAAAATAGTATCTGAAGAGATTTTATTTGAAGAAATACAAAAAAAAAATGGAACTCTATTCTAAATTTTTCTCCTTTATACATTCATGCTGTCATCTGCTGTCATACACCCTATCTTTCATAAAATAGCTGTGCTTGACCAACAGAGCAGTATGTAGAGCAGAACAGAGCAGAACAAACCACTCAGTAGCTTTGACTTCTCCCCTAGAGCATTGGAGTTCAACTTGCAAACATCTGGCTGTTTGACTGGTGATAAACACAGTTATGTTTTAGGAAACCATTTGATAAAAAACTAAAATAAGTATTGGCATAAAATGACACCCTTGCTGATAGGCTCTGTACTGGTTTAGGGATCAAGTGGGCATGATAAATTTGATGGTCTTTCATCTTACAGACTTATGCAGAAGTCAGTCAAATCTGCCAGCATGTTTTCTTGTTCAAAACTGTATTTCTCTTTCCTATCTTGCTGGCTACAACTGAATTATTGCATCCTATCCATACACCATTCCCATAAAGGAAGGATTAAATTATTTGCCATTAGAAGTATTCATTTCTACAGCTGACAGATGGATACACCAGGCTTAGCTTATGTTTACATTTAAGTTTTAAATCTGCCTCCGGAGGCTATAGCAAAAGAATTAAGGAATGGCAGAAATGCTTATTAAGTTTCTAAACACAAACTACATAAGTTGAATATTCTGCTACAAGACAGAATTTTTAATTTGGACAAAAATTACTTTAAAAGCTTTCATTAATAATCAATGCTTTGAAAATGATGGCAAAAATAAATAAACGAATAAATAAATAAATAGAAATTGTGTTCTTACTAGTTAACGTGTTATGTAAATAGCAAAAGATCAAACCAAAGCATACCAGAATGAAAATGCCCTCTGTAAAAGCTGAAACTTAGGTCTCTTTACAGATGTAAAATCATCATTTTAGGTGCCATTACCCTTCTAAAAAAAAAAAAAAAATTAAAAAAGTAAAGTTCATCAATGATGATATAAATTTTAAAGTTCATCAATGGTGATATAAATTTTAAATTTACATGCAAAAACGTTCAGATTCACTTTAGCTTAAATTTCTGCCTTATAAATAAATACATTGTTTTCATCAATATTTTTTTACCTGCATTATAAAGAACAAGCAGTCACTTGTAATAAAATATGTCTAAATGTCAAATAAATACAAGAAAACATTTTTCATATATGATTCAACATAGGTTTATGTTTATTGAAACTCAGAGGTCTTTGTGCATAAGGAATGAAAGAGATTTTTTACCAATTAATACATAGACTTAAGAAGGTAGAGACAATGGAGTCACATATTCTGGTGGATAAAAAGATATTAAAGATTATACATATCTCAAGCTATTTGTGCCTTCATTTTAGTACAAGTCAGAATGAAGTTTCGTCCCCTGCTTTAGAAAAAATTTATGGCCATTACTGATATGAATTCACTTTCTCTAATCTGCTTAAAACTCACAGTCTATCTTTGCTACAAACAGTGTAAGGTGGCAAGGATATTTAAACATAATCTCCATACTTAGAGCAGAATAGCATTTGTGTAGGTCCCTAAAGGTCCCTAATGAAGTGTAACAAGCAGTAGCACTTTGTAGCCTCAGTTCTCCCTAGGTCCAAAGCAAAGGGAATAAGAATTATTCTTCTTACACTGGTCTGTTAAAAATTCAACAGCCCTTGAATCCTAATCAAAATTATTAACTTCACCATCTGGTCAGTGGGATCAGGTACCATGAAAGGTTTTTCTTAACTCTCATGTAAGTAATTGAATGGGTATCTTCTGATAACAGAGTTTAACAAGCTCAAGAGCCACTCTTGCCAAATATGAGTAGTGTATGCTCTTCATCCATTAGCTGTTAAGAATTTGTATGGCAGCTGAAGGGAACATTACTGGTGTACTGGAGCAAAGGAAGATTCACAAGTTCTTGCCCATCTTTATTTGTCTATGTTCATCTTGCTTTCCTCTGATGGTTTGACAGAATGGTCTTCTACTTCCAGAAATGCAGAGAATAGTTGTCCTATTTTTGACAACTCATTCCTGCAAAGAATCCTAGCTATTAGCATTTTTTTCTGGAAAAACTCAGTGCCTTATTTCTTAGTAAACTATAAAGGAGTCCATCTAACAGTCATATTATTTACTAAAGCAGAACAATCTTATGGTGATAAATACTGATTAGACGTTAAAAAGCAACAAAATGATTACATTATGCATGTGGATATTATATTACCTGACATGTTGCAATGAATGAGGTAGAACTGGACATTCTTCTAGCTGAAAGCAAAGGTGCTAGTTTTATATAACTGATGGCTATGCTGGCAACTAGAAATAACACTATATGCATTGGTTCAGTCATAAATTTGGTAGATGGGTAACTCTGAATAACCCATTTTATTTGATTACGGTTGTCCTTCCATATTTGACAAGTTATAGAGAGCGTTTTTATCCTCTTTTTGACGCTTCTATGCAGGTAAAATTCAAAAAAAGCATCTGCCCTGGCACTGGTACTGTGAAATAATTCAAATACCATCAATAGAAAGACTGAGAAGAGCTCCATATAGAAGGGCTTATCAGGAAGAGACAGGCATGTGTGTGAGACAGGCTGTAGAAAATTTGAAGGCAGTTCCTACCCTGGACAATGCACACAGGTGGACAGGTTTTCCCGTGGGACAAAATGCTGCAGACATAGCACAGAAGAGCTGAGAACTGGAAATGTATAAATGTGTTTCAAAGTAATTTCAGGTGCCTGTGCTTTGTTATGCTAATTCATGAATCTGTACAAATTAGTCTGTAAGTTTAATTCATTCATTCATTCACTTGAAAAGTACCTCTTTAGTAGTCTTGCTCAGTTTAAACACAAGTATGTTTGAAGAACCAAACATATTTCTGTTCTTGCATACCTTTGGAGTGTTTAGTTTTGTTAATTTTAATATAAAAAGCAAATAAATGCACGATTGTGACTCTGACTGCCTGCGTTGTTTTTGGTGGACCATTTAAACTTTTACTCAAGCTTCTGCATCCTTAAATTAAAGACAACTACCTATCAAACATTACTGTGAATATTGAATCAATGACTTAATTTCTCAATTAATTTCTTAATTTTGTATTTATACAGGAAAATCATCCAGTCTCTGAATTGCAAGTGTTCCATTAAATAGTTCCCTAGTTTTCTACATTTTTAGAAATCACCAACTTACCAATTAATTAATGTTTTTGTTATAAAGGTTGCCTTTTTTCTGTAATCTGTTGGGCATAGGTTATATGCATTAGACACCTCTGAATATAACCAATCCTTTTTTCTTTACTGTTGCCCCTATTTCTGCAGTATGTACGTGTGTCTTTTGACACAAAACCTGACCTTCTTCTGCACCTGATGACTAAAGAGTGGCAGCTTGAGCTCCCTAAACTTCTCATCTCTGTGCATGGGGGCCTTCAGAATTTTGAACTTCAGCCAAAGCTCAAGCAAGTCTTCGGGAAAGGCCTCATTAAGGCTGCTATGACAACCGGAGCATGGATATTCACTGGAGGAGTAAACACAGGTAACAGCAACATTGAAATGAAAGCACAGTGGCATCTAGGAGACTTCATCAGTTTGACAGAAAAAAAAAAAAAAAAAAAAAAAAGGCCTGATCAGATCAGGAAAATATTGCATGTTTTATTTTATTACTGCTAACTGTACTATGTGTAAACAAGAAAATGGCAAGTTCATACCAGTCTGGAAGCTACCAGGGAATAAAAGGTTCACATCACAGGGATGCTGAAAATAAGGCCTCCTGTGAGGCAATTATATTAGTACATTGTCAGTGACTTTATAAAATGAACAATCATCTACAGGGAAGGACTACTAACCAGAAACCCAAGAAGCCAAACACATTCCATAAAATGGAAAACACTTTCATTCAGAAAAGACCTTTTATTTTCTAAGACCATCTGAAGTGTGAAAGGAAAAAAGTTATGTTTTATGGATGTGATAGAAAACATTGTGGTGAATAAGTATCATATCTTCCTTTCTGGCAGACAGCTTGACCTACTTTTTTCTATTACCCCTGGAGCAAGAGAGATAATATTGCCATTTGTATTCAAAGTTAAGAACATCTGTAACATACCATATGGGCCTTCTAGGAACCCAATACAGCAGCTGGCCCTGCTCTGCTGGGAGAGAACATGTAGGTTTGGGGAATAAACTATAAAACATAATTCCCTAGATGAAAAAAAAAAAAAAAAAAAAAAAAAAAAAAAAACTTGGAATAAGCTTCCCAATTACCCTACCTGAAGGAGGCAGAAAGGAGGAAAGAGTCAAAGGAAAATCAAAAAGTTCTGCTAAATATAAATGTAAAAAGTTTTGAGACAGGACACATACTTGTCAATTCTTGTCATTCTCATTTATGGTAATTTCACAGAATGTATCCTCTTCCTGTCTGTGGAAAATATTGTAATCACTCTATCATGCATTAATTTTAGTATGCTGTGGATCAACTCGTATGTATTTAAATATGAATGCTTAATAGGAGTCTTGGGCTTTTTGTTTCCAGGGCATATAAAATTTAAAACAAGATTGACAGAAGTAATATAAATAGTGAAGAAGAGGCATAAATTCTGGACTCTTAGATAGACAAACAGATACACACATGTATCATGTTCCCCATGAATGAGGATGAAAATCAGGTTAAATACTGACCTCTGTTCTATGGTGATAATAAATGGACTTGTTGGCAGATACTGTTGTAATGACAAATGTAAAGACAGATTAAAAAAAAAAAAAAAAGTTAAAAACATATCAGAAAGCTGTAGATGTTGTACACTCACTGCAGTGTACACACCACAGAAACTCTGGAAATCAGACTACAGAAATTTTGTAGATGACAACGAAATATAATATTTGCATTTGGTAAATGGATGACTGCATCATAAAATTTTTCAAAACATCATAGTTGTGAATGTCAAAACAGAATGAACAAAGAAGAAAAATGAATATAATTACCGTGGAAAATGATTTTTTTTCCTGTAATCAAAAGTGACCTAGTCAAAACAATTGAATTCATGTTGCTGTGTGTTATTATAAATAGGCGTAACTTCAGAAGCTGTTCTGCATTATCAGCAACCTTTCATTGCTCATTTTGAATTGTGTAACAAAACATCTTATTGCCTCAAAGCTAGGTTTTCAAATGGTTTAGGTGAAAATTCAGTGTTTAATCTCTATGTGAACTTGTAAAAACTTAGAATGTCTGTATCTGGTCCGTTCAGTTCATGATGAATTTTTACATCATATTTCTCTTAAGAAAATATATAATTGAAAAATCCTGAAATGCTGCTGTTGCATTGTGAAGCAGTGATGTGACAAGCATGGTACATACTTAATTATAAGCATAACTGTTGAATAATCAAGTGTTGTTTTCTTTTCTGAATATTCATGCTATACTGAAAGTTGATTATCCTACTTAGCAGGATTTTTTTTTTTTTT
>NC_048926.1:39543389-39582042 GCF_011077185.1 Oxyura jamaicensis
TTCTTCTCCAAATCATGTGGATTGTTGGGTTATAATTTTAAAAATAATGCCTGATTCTTACATGGGTATAGGGTGTTTATTTTTCCTTTTATGTCACAAGAAGGGAATTAGATACAGGAACTTAAAAGTTTTGTTTCTTTCTTACATGGCTCATTTAAATTGAGGGTAATATATTGCTAAAATTGTACCTGTTGTGTGACTGTTACAATGCCTATCCAGTCATCTTGAAATTCCTGGAATCAGAACAAGAGGCAAACAGGGAAACCAAATAACAGATAATATCCACATCAAATCCACAGGTCTGCCTCAGTGCAGCCACATAAAGAAATATATATTATTGATGCCCAGGTCAAAAATTATTTTATGAAAAGAAAGAGGAATGACACATGTCCTCTGCACCTCTGAAAAACCAACAAAACTGGTCTAAAGCATATAAGCAGTAATACCAGAAAGCACAGGGAAGACAGCTGGGAAGTATTCATTCTCTCTACACTAATTTCTATTTTCATGCTGATCCTCAGGTGACAGTTTGGTTGGAAAGAATGACTGAATAGTTCAACACAGAATAGTGAAATTATTATTTTTCATATTTCCATCTTTCATTCAGATACAAAGAAACTTTACTTATTTTTCTCATTCCTGTACTTGTTCTTATGCTTGGGAAGGATACATATACCATGTCTGCTTGTATGCATGTGTGAACACAAGCTCAGATAAACATATTACAGTAAGCTATCAATATTTGTTTGATTATTATTATTGTTATGACCTGTGTTTCTTTTTCCTGCTACTTCATTTAATAATTTTGTAGATAAGGAAAATATTCATATCTTTACATATCTTTACTTAATTGCAAGTGTTAAGTTGCTTGCATTAATTGTATTGGAGTTCACTAAAAGGGATTCTATACTGCATCCGTACTATGAATATTAAAAAATAAATAAATAAATAAATAAATAAATTTTAAATGTCTATCTTATGCTTTTTTTTGCCTTTCTTTTTCATTTTTTTTTTCTTTCCAGGGGTCATTCGCCATGTTGGAGATGCACTGAAAGATCATGCCTCAAAATCTCGAGGGAAGATATGCACCATTGGTATAGCTCCCTGGGGAATTGTTGAAAATCAGGAGGACCTGATTGGCAAAGATGTAAGCCCTATGTGGACATAGATTACCTCCAGTGTATATAAATATTCCAGTTATTTATTTTTCTCTCCATCCTGCACTTAACAATTCCTTACAGAATTATTGTCTGCAGCAAAAAATCAATGCATACATAGATTTGCCGTTATAGTTGATAACAGTTTTGATACAGCAACAAGAACATCAGCAAGTCAAGAAACAGGAATTTGCATTACCTTCTAGAATATATATATATATGTGTCTTCTAAAAATATACACATATGTATATAAAGTAATTTCATTAAATGTTATTCTAACAAATATACTAAAGCACCATCCTTACATAATTATGCACTCTGAAGATTGCCTAAGAAAAATCTGATTGGAAAGCTTGAATTCTGATACACTTTGCAACAACACTATGATGGATTTATTAAATTCATAATTATACACGGTTCCCTGTATAACATATTCCATCCTATTCCTTTTCATTACTGCAACTAGGAAAAGACTTATAAATATTGGCCATGAGATCAGACCTCATAGAGTCATTATGCCAGTCACTTTCTAATAGGCAGAGCTGGTGTTTCTTACACTCCTTCACATCATCCTTCTCTTTCAAATCTATACTCTCACTCAGAAACTTTAACCCCCTTGATTTTTTTTTTTTTTTTTTAGTGGCTATCTGGTGATTTTCTGAGTTTCTTTCTGCCTCACCTCTGGTTCACTCTAAAATTTTCTACCTGGAAATAAGTATGAGTGAAGAGGTAATACAGTGTATGTGCATATTCTTCATAATTATTATTTTCTTTTCTAAATGAATATAACTCATTCTTCTTGGTATATTTTTCCATTAACAAGTTGGGGAGGGGAAGAAGATTCAATTACCAGTTAAGTCCAAAGGAACTACAATGAATGTGAAGAAACTGATCCATTTGGGATTCATTGTAGTTCACTATTAAAGCACAGTTATTAGGGGGAAATTTTATTAACATAGGTTTATATTCTCCAATACCACCAGTGTTTGTATAATAAATATAATATACAATATTTACATATATACCATATTTACAATATATACAATATTTACAATATTTACAATATATACAAAAAGCCAGCAGGATAGGGTACTGCAGAAGTAATATAGAGTCACTTATAAATTCTTCTGAGATTTAATGCAAAAGGCAGCAATTGTTAATCAAAATGATAAGCTGCATCTTGTTAAAGAACTATTAGGTTAATGTACGCATCGATTTCAAGTAAGCAATATTTACTGACTACGCATGGAGTTCTTCTGGAAGCATTGCAAGAAGAAATTAGCCAAATAAGAACATCAAATTGGTCATGAATTCTGGGACATTTTTATTCCTCCATTAGATATTTCCGTGTTCTGGAAACTACATACCTCAGTTCCCCAAAGTAACCACTTTTAAGGGGGTTGTAGCCTTCTTTTATGAAAAAGTTGAAGAAAGAAGTTCACTTCCCAGCAGTTCCAGCCCAGTGGAACAGCACTCAGATTGTTGCAAAAAATAAACTTCTTATCATGAAAGGACTTTCCCTTTTCTCCAGTGCATTCAGTTTCTTTTGCATCATTTGGTGAGGAAGCTTTTTGAAATATTATGCTGGATATTAGGAGAAATTTCTTTACAGAAAGAGTTGTGTGGCATTGGAATTGGCTGCCCAGGGAAGTGGTCAAGTCACCATCACTGGAAATCTTCAAGGAACATGTAAATTTAGAACTTGGTAGATGGTTTAGTGGTAGAGTTTAGTGTTATGTTAAAGGTTGAACTAGATGATCTTAGAGGTCTTTTCCAACCTGAACGATTCTATGATTCTGTAAACATCTAAGTGCACTATATTGACCGGCTCATTAGAGGTGAATGCTGTGAAATGAACCAAGAAAAGGAAATATAAATAATACCATAAGAATGTAAAATGAACTGCCATTAAGCAAGAAACACAAAGCACAAAGTATTATGTAGGGAAAGAAATGTCAACCAATAGTAAAAGGCCTGTTGAACTCCAACATCAACCTGGTTTTATGTTTATATGCACTATGTCTAGTTAAATTATGATCAAAACTGAAGAGTTGTCAAAACATCCCCTCACTGCTTAGAGCAGCATCAGATGTAGAAAAATTTCTTACTCATGGAATATTTGCAGGGGTGGGGAGGACATTATTGTTGCCGTTTCATTGCATGCTTCATCTCTTTGCTTCATGGCACAACAGAGCCATGCCTCTGCTAACATTCCAGCCCTTGTCATCTTTGAAGTCATAGCTGAGAAGTTTTATTACATCTACCATCCAAATCATCTTGGGAAACCCAAGGGCTTTCCTCAGACCCTTGAAGAGAAGTGACCAAGTAAATTAAGCAACATATTACTGTTGTTTGCTGTTTTTTATTGTGAAGGTTAAAGGTCCCTGAGGAGACTAGTCTTACTCCAGTATGGTGAAAGCAATACTGTAGAAAATAGTGCCCATCTTAGCAAACTTAAATTCTAATTTAAAACCAAAGCACATGAGGGAAAGCTGGTCAGTTGTCTTATTTCCAGTTTTCTGTTAGAAAAACTGAGAAAGGTGGCTTGCTCAGTCTTGTAGAAAATTTATATCGCAGCCATGTTTCTCCTTACACACAGAGCCATCTTTCCATTTAAAAGACCTCAGTCTTTGTAGCAAGCATGTTATTGTACCCTTTCAGTGTCCATTCAGCCTTCATTTGGGTTTAATTCCTAGTCACCTCAGTAGAAACATTGTCTGGATTAGAAGTAGAGCATTGATTTTAGTACTTTGTCAATGCTCAGTGAAATCAGCCAGATGTCTCATTTTTAGTCCACAAAAGTGAGTATTTTAGAGTTAAATTAAAATATCATTTTATTGTGTGACATAATGAATAAATGGACATTTTCAGCATGATGTGTCACTGATCAATAGCAATGCTGTAGTATGTGACCTGCTAACTTAAGTAGAAAACATTGGTTTAGTAAATAAAGTTTTAAAAACAACAGCCAAAACACTTTTTCTTACTAAATTCATTGAAACTAAAAGTGACCTCCTGTGTTGTTGCACTCCAAAAATCCTGTGCACTCCAAAATGTCACCCACTCTTCCATGCCCACTGTAAAGATAAAATGTGGATCCAGCAGATTGACATAGGAAGAAATTCCTAAATTCTCTAATAATTTCCTGTTTTTTATTTGTCTTACTTAGAGTACAATTACAGTCATGGGTTACAGTGCTTCCCCATATTACTTCATTAATCTCTATACACAACTAGTTTGTATATTAATTTCTATACACAACTAGTGTATAGAAAAAATGAAGCTCAACAGAAATTTTGGAGAAAGTGGAATACTTACTATTGTATCAGAAGCTCTAGCCAGTGAAGGGGAAGCAACAGACGTCAGCTCAAATCACTTAGTACAGCAGAACACACAAAGAAAATAAAAGCTTTTTCTGCAGACTTGTAACATAACTAAAAAGACATACTGCATGTAAGATAAAAATACTATCAGAAAGAAATATACTTTCTAACAGTAAACTGCTAAATATTTATATATCAACCTAATAATTACTACTATGTATGTATATATAGTATACACTAACCCTTTGCATGCACTCCGTGTTCCAGAATAAATTATCTTTTTTACTCTTTAGAATTTAAATACTTGAGACAAAACCATTTCTAATTGTAAATGTTCTTTACGGGCTTCACATATGTTCAAGAACAGAAGACTGCTCTTTTTCTCTTTCTGTTATGTACTGTTCAGAACATTCAGAAGAAGAAAAAATAATAATACTCGAGTGGTGAGTATACTGCTACTTGAAACCTACTATCCCACAGAGCTGGAATCACAAAAATGAGGAGAAAAATTTGTTTCCTTTAATATAAACCCTAGATTTACATTAGATTAAACAAAAGTTGAATAAAAAATTAAACATTTGTTTTGTTGAAAACAACAACAAAAAAAAAAACAACTGGCTTTCATAGTTAGTGTCTAAAAAAATACTTTTGATTTATTAAATACAGCAGTTTCAAAGTAATCATTTTTTTATCTCAGTGCACTTGCTGGATTTCATAACTCTAATTGGATGTTAAAGTATGCCATCACCAAAGTTTTGCCTAGGATGTTCAAAGAGTACTCACAGCAGAACACTGCAGTTCTATTTGCTTAGTTATATCTTCCATTTTTTCAATATTGATTTGTATAGTAGAAGAGGGAGGATATTTAGAAGCTGGAAGGTTGTATGCACCTGGGATGTCAGGGTCACAAGTGAAGTTGTTTTAAGTCACACCTTCATGTAACAGGCACTAACATGAACCTCTGAAAACCACTGGGACAATAACTGACTAGCCAACTTATTCAGGGAAGGTCGGGTCCTTCCATATTGTAGCACAATTTATTTTTTTAATAATTAACAACTTCATTACTTTATAAAACAATACTTTTTCAGGCAGATGAACATTATGCTGAAATTTAGTGTCAGGCCTGATATATAACATAGAGAGTAATTTATTTCTATAACATTGAGCATGGGTCAGACACATCTCTAGTTATAGAACAAGTAAACTGGAGGTGTAGAAAACGTCTAATGAGGAAAGTTTACAGCCTTGGGATTGTTTACTATTTATTATAGTCAGATTGACTGAGGCTTTTTTCACCAACACAGCAAGTTCTATCTCTTTCTCACTGATCTTATCTGTAAATCCTTCACTATAAATAACTTCATCTGGGTACGACTGTCAGAACTAACTGCCCGTTTTTTCAGAATACCATCAACATCCTTGAGATCACCAAGGGTTATCTAAACCAGAAAAAAAAAAAAAAAAAAAATTGCTGTCTCCTTAAGAATTATTATTTCCTTACATATATGAAATTAAAAAAAATCGCACAGCTGTCAAGCATAATAGACATGTAACCAGAGCTCATCATTTTAAACTACACTCTTTAAAATACATCCAAGTGAATCTTAGTATAGCATTCATATCGCCTGGTTTCTATGTGCATACCAAACAACAGGTACCTCAGACTGTCAGAATTGGCTCCATATTTTCTTTTCATTGTTTCTTAGTTCATCTGAATAATAATGTTACAGCATGAGACAACTTCTCTTTCTCCTTCATATGTCTTTGTTTAACATTGTGAGAAAGATTAACTACTACTTTAATTAATTTAACTACTTTCTGAAAGTTTTAGAATAGCGAGAAAAGTTACAAATCTCAGGCAACTAATTATTCATTATGCCATAGGATTTGCTGTTACAAGTTTTGAATTACATTTGGTAGACATTTTGCAATTATCTTTAAAGAAATATATTATGGCTTGAAGTTAAATTGAATTGCTGAAAAAGAAGATTAAAGATAGCCGTAAATGATTCACAAGTTCATTTCAGTATGACTTTTTTCCAGTATCGAAGCAATGGAGCCCCCTTTCCATGCCTAGTCTGGGCCAGGAAATAATTACTCTAAGAAAAATTGTAAGAAAGAGAGATTCAGCTCTCATTGTAAACTACAATGTGATAACCATGCCTGAGGCAAAGCTGAGCACAGGCATGTAATAGAGGCTTTGGACAGTGATGCTTCTAGGATCCTTTAAATTAAACCAAAAACTACACTATTCTCTAGTGTGCCCCAGAACAGTGGGCTTCAGATAGGGTATAATTTGTACAACAGCTACCAGGTCTTTGTGAAGCAAAGCACACATCTTTCTTTCTCTTTGCACCATAACAGTGAACATACTAGTTGTAAATGCCTTGCTTTCTTCTAGACTGCACAGATTTCTGTTGGATAGCATGCACAGGGACAGATGGAGGCATGTGCTAGTTGGTGTGGTACTGGACAGCACCCAATCTGGGCTTTCTCTCACTGCATCAGTTTGACAGTCAATGCCAATGAATGATAAACCTTGTCCCCTGCCCTGGGGCATCCAGCATCTGGTTTGTCTTCTGTCACCTATCTCATTAAATTTTGTTTATTGTCCATGTTGAGATATCCCAAGTGATTTTTCAGGTATTGTGCCTATGCTGAGTCTCATGTGACAGTGGGGAATGAAAACCAAACACAGCAGTGTTTTTAATTCAAGGGCAACCATTGCAGTTTGCCTAGTTCCTCACCTGTTGACAGCCCAAGGGACCCAGACCTCACCCTGTACAGCGTGGATTTTGCTCTACAGCATTCTGCTTTCACATTCATTAACCCCTATTTAGAAAGGTTATATTGTGTATATATACTTCCTTTCAACTTTGTAAAGGAAGCTGACAGGACATTATTTCCTCCTCTCAATGCAGAAAGTGGATCAGAATTATTCCCTCTTCTCAGTACAGAAGGAGGATGAAAAGAAATTAAAGTCAAACTTTTTCCAACCTTTTAACTTGCCTGTAAAATGTAAAGGATTGAAAAGAACAAAGCAATGGGAACTGCAAGAGTGAGAAACTGAAATCTGCTGAGTGATGTTGTAAAGCAATATGCCTCAGGGAAATAGCCTCAAAGCCTAAGATTTTGTTGCCTTCCTGAAGATTTTTTTATCTTTTATTCACGACAGGAATTTGTGAACTTTATTACAATAAATAAATAAATAAATAAATAAATAAATTCTCTTTTTGAACTGTGCATGCTGTGAGCAGTTTGATTGAAAATAATTGTACCCTTGTTTTTACATCTATAAATTTTATTAATATAATTCTCCTTGTAGTTAATCATTAGACACGGAACCAAAGCATAGCCTTTTAATCTGCTCTTAAGCAGCATTACTATGCCAATTACTACATCAATATGTGGAGTCTTTTGTGCTGCATCTTATTAGAAATGTAGGTCAACCTGTCACCCTTAGAAAATCCTGAGATATGGCTCCTGGGGACAAACCACAGCCCTCCAGTAAAACTGCATTCACAGCAACAGATTTTCTTTCTTGTAATTGCACAATGAATGGGCAACTCAAGTCATTCCTCTTCTTGCAGATCTTGCTGTCCTGTTCCTTCCATACTGAGAAGACAGATATCAGTTGCCAAGCTTGTAACTGTTTTATCTTAAATTTATTTGTGTGAGAAAGATCCTTCTTTCTCTTTCTGATGGTAGCAAGAGAGACATGGTTCTGTGTCTGTAGAAGCTAGTTGATGAGTGTGTACCAGCAGCATGCTGATAGCTCTTAAGCTATACTCCCCTTGTAGAATAAGTTCTTTATGAACAGGACTCCAAAAGAAATAGTATGAAAAGAAACATGAGCCAAAGCTGTCACCTGTTCCTGCAGCATAATTCATGGCCTTGCTGTTGGCCAGCTGCCCTCTCACATTCTTAGAGCTATTTCCTCGCTTTTCCAGGACAGAGAGCCTGCTGACCAAAGTGCTGCAAGAATTCACATGTGAAATAAATAGATAAGGATCTTTGGCCAAAAAAAAATCTAACACATAATGTTTATAAAGAATTGTTTATCAATTACAGAACTCTTTTGAATAACAGAAAGGGACAGAATTTTAGAAACATGTTAGTAACCATATTTCTGTGTGGAAGCAGTCCTGCCAAAATCTAAGTGTAAATATTCTTGTGCATTAAAAAGGACAAGTTTTTGTTAGATTTCCAAAAAGTACAATGCCAGAGCTGTGAAGGAAATTCCTTGCAGAAGAAGCACAGCACATCTGTTTTGTAACAAGTCACTTCAGCATTTCTTCACCAGGACTTCATCTTACAAACTGTCAGTTTTGTCTTTCCAAAAATAAAACGTATATGCAAAGAGTGCAGGGAACTATATTTCTATCAGATGTATTTGAACTATCAGCCAGAATCCCTCAACACAACACCAATTCTTTTATCACATCAGTGCCGTCTTATTTAGGTAGACCCACTGAAGTAGCTGATAGCCAAATATGACACAGTGCTTTGCTTGGTCTGAGTGGAGGCTATGAGTGGAACAGCTCTGCAGCAATTTAATGTTTGTCTACAAAAGAGTTTCTCTTGATGAAAACAAATCAAAAGAAGTGTAGCAGTGAACGGAAACTTTCTGAAGCTATTGTCAATGTAAGTAACTGTCTTTGTACTGTGATAAGAATAACCCAATATATATTTTTTTTTTCCTCAAGAAAATTGAAAATGGGGTGTAATACCGTGTTTATACCTCTCCAAGAGGTATTCATCTGTGCTGGAGTGTCTGTAGGGGGCCTCCTGAGCTAGTGGCTCTCAATGGGATAAAACAGGGGCCTGGTCCTTGTGGAGGCAATCAAAGAAGAATCAAAGAGTTAAATCAGAAGAGAATAGGCGTTATGACAACTCTATTGAAAGACAGCAACAGACAGACTGCATTTGTGTAGTGTCATAGACCTTTGGAGATTATTAGCTGGACTTGTCATTGAAACAGTGTCCATTGATGTAACTGAAACAGATAACTCTGGAAGAATCTTCAAGCAATGTCTGCATTTAAAGAGTCAGTGTTTGTAAAAGGTAGCAACACTGGTTTAAGCGCTAAGGTTATTTTTTGTTTTGCACAAGGAAGCAAGCATTGCTCAAAAGCAATATTTCAATAGTCATTTACAAAGGGTTTTGTTTTTATTGTCTTGTCAAATGTTAACTTTAACTGATTTAGTTCAGACGGTCTTTTCTGTTTAGTACTATTTTTTCTTCTGTCTCTAAAATGCAGGTGGTCCGACCATACCAGACGATGTCCAATCCCATGAGTAAGTTGACAGTGCTCAATAGTATGCATTCACATTTCATTTTGGCTGACAATGGCACTACTGGCAAATATGGAGCAGAAGTGAAACTCCGTAGACAGCTGGAAAAGCACATTTCACTTCAGAAGATAAATACAAGTGAGTAACATTTTCTTCTTCTTTTTTTTTTTCTTTCTTTTTTTTTTTTTATAATTACAATTCTATCAAAGTACCTAATTTTAAACAGGCAATAAGGTTTATATACTCTGGGGAGTAATTCTACCATCTAAAGTGATGAGTATGAGATAATAGAAGCAAATAATAGTGAACAAAGTGAATAAAATTTGATTTCAGTTTACTGTGGGTGAGAATGAAGCATGAAAAGATATATGGACTTGTTTCTGGCAAGTTTCAAACTATATTTGTCAGGGCTCTTGTGGTTCAACTTAGATCTTTGGTACCCCATCTCCTTAAAGCTCTATATAGTTCCGGTCCCCTTCATTACATAATGAAGACAGTAGAATCAATCAGCAGAGAAAAGGCTGACAAAAAGTAAGGGAGAGCTTTTCATGACAAGGCTTTTGCAAGTTCTAATGTTTGTGGATGTACAGAGGTATATGAAATGACATATGTGTACAACATTGAAAAGTTGCAGGAGAAATGACTGCACAACTCAAGCAGACCCAGAGCCAGCAATATTTAGAGGCAGAGAGTGTTTCCACACAAGTGTTACTCTATGTTTGCACTATGTTTCTTAGTCCTAGGCAGCTGTCATTAACCACAGTCAGAAACAGAATATAAGGCCAGATGGTCCTTTGGTCTCTTCATTTATGACCACTTTGAGGTACCTAATTCTATGACATGATCAGACTGAAGCCTCAGGTCTTCTCTCAAAGTTGTATCTTTTCTTTTATAATCATATCCTACTTTTCTACATAAAATGAGAAAAAATATATTATTTGCATAAAAGATTAAATTTCAATATTGGTATTATTATTTCTGTAATATTACAGATGATTAATCTAGGTGGGGAGTTTATTACTTTTTTGACATTTTGGATTTATTTATTTTTTTATTAGTAGTATTTGCTTCTATTTACAATCATTTAGTTTTTAGAAACTTAGTGCTATCAAAAGAGAAAAAGATCTGTTCTGTAAACAGAGCATAAGATATACTCAGGGAAAAATCTTCCACTGGAAAGTTGCCAGGAAGGAATTTTTTCAGTCTTAGCATCACAGAACCATTTGGTTTGGTAAAGACCTTCAAGATCATCAAGTCCAACCACCAACCTGACAGAGCAAACCTCAGTGTTGTACCTCCATAAGCTACCTTTAAGAATAAAAACAGAACTTATTTTACAAACAAATCATAGACGGTCTTTCTGATGCTCTGTAAACATGCAATTTTGAGTCTAGAAAGGTTGATATTTTTGTGATTTGGGCACTTGAAACTGGGATGAGATTAGGAAATGCATCTATGCACTCAGACATCAGATGATAATGAATTACAGGCAGACCAGTGTGATGAACAAAAAAAGAACATTTTGGTAAAGCTTGATAAAGTTTTCTGTATCGTGAGTATAGTCTGTGCTTAAACTGAAATATTTTGATACTTAGATCTTTCAACACCACTGTGTGAATCAATTGATTGCAAGTTGCTCTCAAAATGAGAGCAATCCAGGCTTTTATGTTTTATGATATCGGTGTATACATTGTTTTTTCTTAGATAGTGTATATTG
The DNA here is from genome assembly GCF_011077185.1 of Oxyura jamaicensis. NCBI lineage: Eukaryota > Metazoa > Chordata > Aves > Anseriformes > Anatidae > Oxyura > Oxyura jamaicensis. Next base: position 39,554,885 of record NC_048926.1, read on the forward strand.
TGCACACAAGTGTATATGCCTTCTACTTGGTGTGTTCATGTGTATCCTTAGCAGATGCAGATAGTGTATTCTAAGCCTAGGCTGACCAGATCAAAGTCATATTTGAAAATGGGCTATCATATATGAAATAGCATAGATTATATCATCAAGCCATGGAAAACTGTGCCATAAATAGTAATTATTTTGAGGATGCTCAAAAGAAAAATGTCAGGACGTGCATTTTACAGCAACATTTTATGTTAGGAAAAACCTTACACTAAAAAAATAAATCTCTTTAGGGTTTTTATTAATTCAGATTTATATAAAACTTTTATTTGCTGAAATGTGACTGATGGAAGAAACTTTGAATTTTGGCAGTTCAAGTCATACGCATGGCTGACCTTATCAAAAATCTAAAAAAAAAAAAAAAAAAAAAAAAAAAAATTTTTAAAAAAAAAAAAAAATTTTAGGATACCCCCACCAAACCTCTGATCTAAAACTAACAAGTCCTCCACTAAACCATATCACTAAGCTCTACATCTAAAAGTCTTTGAAAGACCTCCAGGGATGGTGACTCAACCACTTCCCTGGGCAGCCTATTCCAACATCTAACAACCCGTTCAGTAAAGAAGTTCTTCCTAATATCCAACCTAAACCTCCCCTGGCACAACTTTAGCCCATTCCCCCTTGTCCTGGGCATGTGGGAGAATAGACCAACCCCCACCTCGCTACAGCCTCCTTTAAGGTACCTGTAGAGTGTGCTAAGGTCGCCTCTGAGCCTCCTCTTCTCCAGGATGAACAATCCCAGCCCCCTCAGCCGCTCCTTGTAAGACTTGTTCTCCAGACCCCTCACCAGCTTCGCTGCCCTTCTCTGGTCTTGCTCGAGCACCTCCATGTCCTTCTTGTAGCGAGGGGCCCAAAACTGAACACAGTACTCAAGATGTGGCCCCACCAGAGCCGAGTAAAGAAGGACAATCACTTCCCTAGCCCTGCTGGCCACGCTGTTTCTTATGCAAGCTAGGATGCTGTTGGCCTTCTTGGCCACCTGAGCACACTGCTGGCTCATATTCAGCCAACTATCAACCAATACTCCCAGGTCCTTCTCTGCCTCTCTAGTTTCTCTCTGCAGCCTGTCTGTGCCCAGGAATATGTATCATCATTTCCTTTCCCCTTTTCTCATGTGACAGAATCATTCTATCATTTAAATTCTTTCTCCCAAATCAGTGTCTCTGACAAATACAATTCTTGGTTCTCACTAGACTTTCAGAGACAGAAATGTGATAGATTTGCTGAGAGGGAAGGTTGCTGGTGAGATTTCTACAGCTTGGTCCAGTGACATCCAGAATTTCCACAGTTTCCAGATCTGAGTAACACTATAACTTCGGTGAACAAAATACCTAACACTGTAAGGATTTGGATTTTATTTTTATTTTTATTTTATGACTTGTTTTGCTTTCTTCTGCTTTAAAAGAAGGTGACTTAGTCCCGCCCTGCATCTGGTTAATTGGAAGGTGACCATATGGATGAGAGAAGGACCACCTGCCCTACTGGGTCAGCCAAACAGATGGCCACTTTTTGGTGCCCTTTTTTGATGCCTCAGTCCTAGTAGAGCAGTGGAAGTCTTTGGCCCTCTGTGAGCAGGAGAACTGCTGCAAAGGGATCTTTATCTGAACAGGAATGGAGTTGTGTAGGTGTGTTCTTATTTACCATTTTCCAGTAGTAAACATGTGGATTGGAGGGGGAAAAAAAATGAGAGAGTTAAAATCCTCTTCACTGGAGAGCTGTGAAAATACATTTTTTAGTTAATCACAGAAAAACAAAATGAAAACAAAGAAAAAATAGGGCACTGAAAACCAGGACAGGTACAGGAACAAATAAACATTGTAACTTCTTATTTCACAGCCTGTCCCTAGACAATAGTACTGAAAGCAGATTTTATTCTTATTTCTAAGCCTATCTGACTTTTACACACCAGGCTTGTCACTTCTTATTTTCTTTACTTTGCTTTAACTCTATCTTTTTTCAGGGCAGTGATAGCTCCTCTAAATGTTTGGGATCTTATGTTATTCACAAAGAGAAACTTCAAGCTTCTGCTCACCTATTAAAGACACAGAAAACTGTATTCCTCTCAAATACATTAAGAAAGTAGCAGTCTCTCTTCTTATAAAACTTAAGATTATATCAGGCCAGTAAGCATGCCAGATAGTTCTAAAACCTTTTTCTTCCTAATATGACATCACTCCAAGTCATAGAGCAATATCTAATTTCCTGAATGAATGTCACTGTTAAATAATAATAATAATAATAAGCTTGCCTTAAACACTTATGAATTTATAGAATATAACAACTAGAGAAAAATAAAGATTTTATTGAATACTGTTTCCCTTGTACCTTTTTCAGCTTTTACCATTTCTCTAGCCCTTGTTTTGCCCACAAGTATTAAAAAACAAACAAACAAACAAAACAAAACAAAAAAACAGTTAGTTTGGCACTTCAGTGTTCAGGGCAGGTCCTTCATATCCTTCATAGTGTCACAAGTAAAGAGGATTTTAACACGGTTCAGCAAGAGTTCCTTGAGGTGAGCCTCTAGTTTTCTCAGAATTATGAAGTTTTGAAATGAGTCACTTGTCTAACACTGTTTCAAGTTCAAAAGTATATATTGAAAGTGATCTGAGTCTGGTGCTACCACTTTTTTTATACCCCTTCAGGTAATTGTAGGCAGATACTGGATACTTTTTCAAAAACATTTTCAAAAAGTTAAACGATGCTTGCTGTCTTGAATTCTCTCTGCCAGATATATTTTCTGGGCCACTATATAGTTTAACACTTTTTCTCTGGATACTCTGCAGTGTCTCATGCCTCTTGAAGTAGATGGCCCAAATTTAAATCGTGTTTTCCAAATAAAACCTAACAGTGAACATGATAAGGAGGTTAAAATCTCTTACACTTGACAGACTTCTCTAATATAGCACAGTGCATAGTTTGTGTTGTATGAACTGAGAGCATGCAGTTGGATCACATTCAGATTGCCATCTGCTGTAACCCAAGGTTTTTTTCATAAGGATTTAGTTATTTGATTAGGAAATACATATATATATATATATATATATATATATATATATATTTTCAGGCAAAAAGTCACTACAGTAAGTTGACGTGCCTTGGTTCTTATATATTTTGTAAATATGTAGAATAATGCTTTTTCCTTATCAAGTGGGATCTAGAAATACTTCATATTACATAAGAAGATCCTTTACCAATGCTTACAGATTCTCTCTTCCAAAATCCTACCAAAAGTTTAACTCTTTTGGCTTTACACTCATGTTTCACATTTCCATTCATTGAAAAACAAAGTTTGCATATTCACCATTCATTCCTGTTGTTTGCATTAAGACATACAGTTCTTGTGGTATAATTTCTGCTATTAACTGAATAGTCAGTCACTTAATACTAACTGAAATATTCCCAAATTTTTGAAGTGCTTTTGGCATGGTTACCAAGCACTCCTAACATAAGAGTGAACTTCTTGGAGCTGTAGAAAAGGCAAGGACACCAGTGATTTATTTAAAAAAAAAAAAAAAAAAATTAAATGCAAGACAATGAGAATGTAAATTAATTAGGAATGTTTTCAGTTTTTCTTAAGAAGAATATATAGCTTTCAGCAGAATAAGAATCTTTGTCTAGGACATATCAGTACCTACACACCAATAATAAAATTCGTGTTTGGCATGTGTTATGAAGCAGTAATGTGCTCGGAGTAGTGATTCAGAGGGCAGAATAAGAGGTTTGTGTGTGATGTCTGCAGATCTGACAAACAGTCTTGAATGTATATTCATCATGTATTAGTGACATTTTTCTTTTATATCCAAATATCTTTCCTATGTTGCAAACTTCGTCTATCAAAAGATTTAAATCTTGGCCAGAATTTTCTATTTTCTGTACTAATGCAACAGAGATTTTATATTTTTTAAATTTACTTTGGAAATTCTTGAAGTCCAACCAGTGAAGCAATTACAGAATCACTGAATGGCCAAGGTTGGAAGGACCCTCTGAAGATCATCTAGTCTAACCCCCCTGTCAAGCAGGATCACCTAGAGCACATTGTGCAGGATGGCATCCAGGCAGGTTATGAATATCTCCAGAGAAGGAGACTCTACAACCTCTCTGGGCAACATGTTCTAGTGCTCTGTCACCCTCGCAGTAAATAAGTTCTCCTTCATATTCAGCCGGAACCTCATGTGTTTCAGTTTGTGCCCATTGCCTCTCGTTCCGTCTCTTGGAACAATTGAAAAGAGACCAGCTCCACCATCTGGACACCCTCCCCTCAGATATTTATATACAATGATGTGGTCTCCCCTCAGTCTTCTCTTTTCCAGGCTAAACAGGCCCAGTTCTCTCAGCCTATCCTCATACAACAGATGCTCCAGTCCCCTCATCTTCTCAGTATCCCTCTTCTGAACTTAATGCAGTAGCTCTATGTCCCTCTTGTACTGGGGAGCCCAGAACTGGACACAATACTCCAGCTATGACCTCACCAGGGCTGAGCAGAGGGGGAGGATCACCTTTCTTGACCTGCTGGCAACACTCTTCCGAACGCACCCCAGGTTATCATTGGCATACTTCATTGGCCACAAGAGCACATTGCTGACTCAACTGTGTTCAAATCAGGGTTAACAGCTACTCACAGAGATTAAAATGTAAAAGATTTAATGATTCCTCTAATAATATTAAAGAGACTAATTTACTTTTCAGGCTGGACTACTTAGATTTATGACATTTCACTGCATAAAACACAACCTTGGGAAGGGCAGAGTAGTGAAAAGGTAAAAAAAACTTTACAATTAAGATAACAAGGAGAAATAATATAGTCTAGACTAGCCTTTAGTATGGTGATTTACATTGAACTAGTTTACTTAAGATAATCTTACTTTATGGGAATTCTTTTTTCTTCTTAAAATTAGTGACCTTCTAGCTTCTTTTTAAGGATGATTTGGAGTTGAGGGGAGAGGAGTTCTCTTTTCCATGAGACCCCAAAGTAAGGTAAATATTAAAATGTATGCCAAAGGTACATTTGAAACAAGAATGTTAAACCAGTGGAATAAAGGTGAAGTGTGTTTAATTGTAAGCAGACTCCTTCTAAAGTCAGAATATTTTAAGTAGACTAGTTTATTCTGTATCTTTCATAAACTCTAATCAGAATGCTCTTTTAACATGTATGAAGCGTTCAGAAACAGAAAGTGGACATACTGGTGTATAGTCTTCAAAACCATAGTGGTTTATAGATCAGAAGAATTTTATCTGTCTGCCAGCCTTCTGGAAGAGGTGAACTGTAACAGAAGATTTTGAAGAACAAGATGTATATTTATGTTAAATCCAGATGTCCACATTAAAATTGCCACAATGAATATATAGTGATCTTTAATACTACTTTTCATATTCCACTCTTATGTTGTAACGTTAACACCTAACTGCTACCTTCATTATGCTTCATCTTCTCTAAACCATGTAAAAATAACAGAAAAATATATAATTTCTTTACTGCATTTGTTTTAGGTCTGGTATCTTTCCCACAAACACTAAAGTTCTCAATGTTTTGGTTTCATATCCCTTAATGAAAATTAGCACAAACCTCTGTGGAGATTGAACTTGAACCATTCTGCACTTCTGAATCAATTCCAGGCACTGAAGCATTCAATGCACTTTGCATTTTTTGTAAAGATTAGCACCAAAAAAAAAAAAAAAAAAAAAAAAATCATTGGATTATGTAGGTCCACCTTGTGATGTTATTATTCTCTTAATTGGTACATTTCTGGAAGAATTGTCTCCTAGACTGTATAAGACTTCATGTTGAATATTACTACTCATTATCAATCTGCCATTGTTCTCATTTTAAACATGCTGTTGTGTGCTGAAGATCTGGCCTGCCTTTACAGTATACTTTTTGAAAACAGACAGGCATTGGTATCTTTGTCCTTGTATTTGGTCTGCCATTCTTTATAATGTTGGTGAATGTAGATGAGTTCTGGTAGGCCTGTGACATTAATTTATTCCTGAGTAAAGAATAAATGGAAAAGTTGGGTGATTTGATTGGATAAATGAGGCAATTTGGACAGGATAATATGTCGACAATGTCTGTTCATGTGACCCGTGGACTTCCCTTTGTCATCCTATGCCTGAGAATATATGAAGGGGGCTGGGAAGGCAAAGGGACGTTCAACTGTCATCATTGGCATCTTCTCTGACCATTGCACCATCATCAAATGCACTGGAATTCTCATTTGCTTCAGATTTTTCCTTCATATTCTGTGCAGCCCTAGGTGCATTTTCATAACTACATAGCTAGAGAGATGTGGGACAGATTTCCTTCTAGGGGTGGGAATCTGATGTAAATTGGACTTCAGTGAAACCTGAGGAAACCTTAGAACTGTTTGAAGCTTGACTGGTGTCAGGTTTTGTTAGAGATCAGAAACATGGGCCTTTTTCATTGAAAGCTTTGTGATACTGGTAGATCAGGCACTGGAGCCAAAAATATCTCAGAAAGTTCTGAGAAAGCATATACAGGTTAAAAATTGTTCTTGAGGAACAGATAAATAAGTAATTGATAGCGTACAAAAGGATCAATATATTCCTCTAATAAACCTCATTTTCACCAGATGTGTTTTTTGAAAACATACTTATTCTCGTATGATTGATATCCAGGCAAAAACATGTTGGCCATTTTAAGTCTATTGTCAGAAATTTTAAATTTACTGAATTCACTGCAAGAATCAGAATGAAAACATAAATCTAAGAAATTGAAAATATTTGGGGTGAATACTCTCAAGAAATAGTTCTGCTCTTCATTTTCCAGAACAGGAGTGAAAGGAGAGAGAATTTCCAGGCATAGCATCCAATATATTGACATATATGCAACATATAACAAGGAAAAACTCCCCAGTATGTAAACTGAGGCAGTGTAAAATTTGGTTATGTTACTGTGATAACTTTTATAGTGATGACTATAATATGTGGTGGTGCTCATATCCAAAGGAACCAGAGAAGGTGTGAAGGAAGAGAAGGCTGTGAAAATTCCTAAACTGTCATTGTTCCTGAGTCTCTTAGGTCATCAACTACAGATGGTGATCTCTGAGAAAAGCAAAACAAGTTAAGTTCTGTGGTACTGGCCAAATAAATATGTGGAATTTGAAAACATAGGGTATGTTTTAACTGAAATATGTTAAGGTTCTTCTACTTTGAACTTAGTGCAAGCTTTAAATATTGCTATTTTGCAGGAAGTAACCAAATGGGTTATTACTGGGTTGTGAGACTCAGAAATCCCAAGGTTTAGTTTCAGATTTAGTTTTTAAGTTTCCAAGATTTAGGTGTTCATTTACAGTCTTGCCTCTTTTGAGGACTTTCTAAGTTTTCTGTCCTTTTCCAATGACAAAGTGAAAGAGGGTTTCATACATTTTCCCATCATTTTTTCTTATTACCAGTTTTTAAGATCAATTCCATATTAAATGAAGATATGGTCCAGGTGCTGGATCCACAAACTTGTCTGTCAATGCCACATCTGGTAGGTGTATAGATGTCAGTGACCATCGGTTTTGCTCCACACCAGGTTGTTTACCACTCCCAAATGTCTTATATGGTATGAAGAACATGTTTCCCACAATTTGTGAACTCTGGAAATTAAGAGGAGGAGACCTACAGGTGTTCTATCAAATAGTTTTCTCAAATCCAGCTTGGTTGCACAAAAAAGCTGGAGAACATACAATAACACATTTTCTACAAATACTTGTCCCCAGAAAAAATTCTTCATTTTGGGGTAGGTGCATCTACAGAATGAGTTTTGCTTACTTGTGTGTAACTGTAATAGGAATAGTTACCAGTAGGCAAACATTTAATATTTCCATTCAGCTGTCAGTCTGATCTTGAGGTTGCTCTTTAGCAACCGAGGCAATGTAGCTGTAGGCATCCAGAGAATGACTGGAGAGAGAGTGACTAAAACACTATAGAATAATTGAATAGTTCTGCTCTTGGCTTGGGTTGGAAGGGACCTTAATGATCATCTATACCAGTAGAATAGTCACAGGCCCCAACACCCCAGGCAAATCCAAATAATTACTAAATTCTCCAGCTAAAATTTACAAGTAGAAAAAGCAAGTTTTTCTGCGGGAACCCTAGACTAGCATTTCTTGCCTAATAGTGGAGTAAGGGTGACCTATAAGAAATTAGCACTATATCTGCCACTACCCAGAGTTAAGAAGCAGAAATTAGACACATTTCTTTCAGGGATATTGAACATCTCAGGATGTTGTGGTGTGTTTTTTTTGTTTGTTTGTTTGTTTGTTTTTTGGTGGTGGTGGTGGTGGTTTTGTATTGTTTTTGTGTGTTTTTTTTCACTGATCTCAGAGGTGAACTTAGAAGTTTTATATTATCTACTGTTATATCCCAGTTATTTTTATAAACACACTTACATACATGAGTGGTAAATTTATTTAGCCATTTTATTCATTTGTTGGTCTACAAAGCAATGGATAACCCATGTTTTGCTCTTCATTAAAAGAATTAGTAATAATTTATAGGGCTGCTATAGATTATTTATAAATATGCTCACATTCTAAAATATTAATGTTTTTCTGAGAAATGGGAAAACAAGGCTTCTGCAAACATGATAGGTTTTTTCTAAATCTCTTTTCACACAGCACTGAGTGTTAGGCAAAGTATTTCCTTGCTTCTATTTCCATATTCATTCATTTCTCCTAGGTTATTGTTTTAATTTACATATTTATGCAGTACCTCTCTGTCAAGGGGAAAACGAGATTATTTTTCTGTATAATAACATTAAGTCCTACAAGTTGCCACTCCTGCATATCAGAATGAATGTTCTGGTATGTACATACCTGTGTGGAATCACAGTTTCCAGCAGGTCTCTCAATGGCTCTGTTGCTGGCCACAAAAGTAATAACACAGTAATAAAGTTTTAGGTTGATTGTATGAAAATTCTGTGTTATATTGCAGTCTGCTTTACAATATTACACCAACCATATCCACAATAACTGACCGTGAAACTTACCGGTCTTGTCTACCTTACAGAAGGTATGCTTACAGACTTAAGTGCACTAAATAAAAGTTATTATTTTAGAAATTAAGACAGGGATGATTCTCAGAGTACTCAAAAGGTCTTCTGTACTATTCCTTCTTTTTGGATGAATGGCTACGCAAAATTGAAGTAAAAATGGTGTTTTGTCTGTTTTCTGTTAGTTAGGTCATGAGAAACTCTTTCTTTTTTGTATTTAGAGCAAAGAGGCTAGGACTTCAGTATGTGATATGAAGACCTTAGTAAATGAGAAACAGTAATATGTAAGTTTCTGGAAGATGTTTCACACTTGAATACATGTTGAATATTTCCTTTGAAAGTTTGAGAAAAATCTCCTTTCTGGCTCTCAGGTTATTTTAAATAACATAGAGTAAGAAATTTGAGGCAGTTCTTGAGTAGGCAAATCTTTGATATTCATTAGATCTTTGTTGTCCTGAAACAAGTGTGTTAACCTAGCAATAAACCTTGCAGCGATTATACAATAGTCATCATTCTCAAATCTGTAGATACATTGCTAGACAAGAAAGTTTTTCTATATTCCAACAGACCAGGGCAAATAATTTGCTGAAACCAAAACTCATCCAAGAAATGCTGAACAAAAATAATAAATATAAAAACTTAAAAACAAATTCTCCTTGTAACTACCAGATGACTCAAAAGTAACATAACATTTAAAAAGACATTTAAAAGAAGACATTTAGAATGTTTAAAAGAAACTGAGCCTTTTTCTACAAAGTATATATATATATTAAAAATAATATTAAAAAAAAAAAAAAAAAGCTCAGTAGTATGTTCTTTATTGCTTTCTAAGAAATAGAGAAACATATAGACATATAGATCTTTGAAATTTAATTGGTCCAATGCCAGTGGTCAAGTCATTGATGACAGTTATAGCATATTATCCTTTTCAGAGAAGGGTAATCTGTGATTTCAGAATGCACAATATTTCAATGGAGGATATCACTGCTATTATCTTTGACAGAACCACAAAATTATAAAACAACAGAATCACAGAATAATTGCTTTTGGAAGGGAACTTTGGAGGTCATCAAATCCAATCCCCCTACACAAGCAGGGACACAGACCAGATTGCCCAGAAACATATGTGTACATACCTCCATGGTATGTACATGTTTCCAGTTATCAAAATGTGGAACACAATTTCTAACAGTACATAATTTTCAATTGCCTACTGAAAACAGCAATGATATCGGAGATAGCCCCATAAGATACTGATGAAGATTGAATACATTCAGAGAAGAGCAATAATGCTGGTGAAAGAACTAGGACACAAGACATATGAGAAGGAAATTGAGGCTATTTAGTCTGGAGAAAAGGAAGGTGAGGGGAGACATCATCAATCTACAACTACCTGACAGGAGGTTGTAGTGAGGTGGTCAGTCTCAGTGTAGTGAGGGTATCAGCATCTTTTCTTAGGCAACAGGGGATAGGAGATGAGGAAAAGGCCTCAAGTTGCACAAAAGAAGCTTTAGACTAGATGTCAGGAGGAATTTCTTCATGGAAAGAGTTGTGTAACATCGGAATAGGCTGCCCAGGGAATTGCTTGAGGCTGCATCCATGGACGTATTTAAAAGATGTGTGGATGTGGCACTTAGGGACATGGTTTAGTGATAGACTTGGTAGTGTTAGGTGATGGCTGGACTTGATGATCTTAAGGAGCTTTTCCAACCTGAATGATTCTATAATTTTAAGACTAGTGTTATCCTTAGTTTAGCCCAAACCAGTGAGTAAATTCCATTAAAAAAATAATAAAAAATAAATAAAAATAAAGGAAAACGTATTGCTTGTTGATATCTTAGATTGTCCATTTTAACACTGGGCACATAGTTGCTACTTTCTGATTGTGTGCTAGGAAAAAGCAACTTTGGTATTTGGTTTGTACTTTCTAATTTTCCCCCCTTATTAAAGAAAAGATACATTTATATTTTTCCAAACCCAAATGATTAGTGGAGAATGGTGAAAATGACAAAGAAAAACAAACAAACAAACAAACAACAAAAACAACAAAACCTATTCACTAAAACCCAGGGAGGATTTCCAAAAAGAATTAAAAAATCAGATATAGAAATCAATTTCATATTTAAATCTTTTCTGATTCACAAAGAAATCCACAGTAATAATTGAAAGAGTTGTATTTCAATCTAAAATGAGTAAATTGTTTAACTTTTATTTCTGTAAACTCAAAGCTAGAGTTTCATTGAATAGTGGATTTGGAGAGAAGTTGCCATTCAGAGGAACCTTGACAGGCTTGAGAGGAGAGGTGGGCCTGTGAGAACCTCATGAGGTTCAACAATGCAAAGTGCAAGGTCCTGCATCTGCCTCGGGGCAATGCCAAGCACAAATACAAGATGGGCAGAGAATGGACTGAGAACAGCCCTGCTGAGAAGGACCTGGTGGTGTTGGTTGATAAGAAGTCTAACATGAGCCATCCATGTGTGCTTGCAGCCCAGAAAGCCAACCATAACTAGACTGCATCAAAAGCATCATGGCCAGCAGGTCAAGGGAGGTGATTCTCCCCCTTTACTCCAGTCTTGTGAGACTCCACCTGGAGCACTGTGTTTAGCTCCAGAGCCCCCAGCACAAGGACAGGACCTGGACTTATTAGTATGAATCCAGAGGAAGGCCACGAAGAAGATAAATGGGCTGGAGCACCTCTCCTACAAAGATAGGCTAAGGAAGTCATTCAGCCTGAAGAAGAGAAGGCCCTGGGGAGACCTCATTGTAGCTTTGCAGTACCTAAAGGGGGCCTACAGGAAAACTGGGGAGGGCTCTGTCAGGGAGTGTAGTGATAGGACAAGGAGGAATGGCTTTAAACCAAAAAAGGGTAGGTTAAGCCATATATAAGGGGAAAAAAAAGAACTTTACTATGATGGCTATGATGGTGGTGAAGCACTGGAACAGGTTGCCCAGAGAAGCTGTGGATGCCCCCTCCTTGGAAGTGTTCAAGGCCAGGCAAGTGTTCAACGAGCATATCTCTCCTCTTCCAAACAGAGAGATATTTCAGCCACTGAGGTTTAGAGAGCGTCTTGTTGCTGTGGCAGCACTGCTCAGCAGTAGACATAACACTGGTGTGATACCACTGCTGTTCTAGCTACACATGCAGAGCACAGCACTGTATGGGCTGCTGCAGGGAAAATTAACATCCCAGCCAGACCCAATACAGTGTCTCACATATTGGCAGTGATATACCCAAATTTCCTTCTACATTCTTGTATTTCAGGACCTAAGCTACATTCTTCAGAGACATACAACACCAATGATAGATCTGTGATCAGCTTTATCACACCTTTCTCTTTTCTAGTATCCCTCCTAATGACATCCCAGTTTACAGTAGATTTTATTATCCCCAGATAATAGGTACTTTGAATCTTGCACTATGGACTTCTTACATTTCTATTACTCAATCCTTTATGTCATTCAGCCACCCTCTTTACAAAGATTACTTAATTTTATCTTATCACAGGCTGCCAAATCACTCCTACTTCCTGTTCTAAAGTCATCAATAATGATAATAGGATGAGTGCAAATTCTTTATGAAACTCTGTTGGTGCTAGACTTTCTCATACAATGCTACTCCTTAGTAAATTATATACTTCCACATTTTTTGTACTTTTATTCATTTTGTTTATATATATATATATATATATAGGCATAATAGCAAATACTTTAAAAAGTGTGACCTTTTTTAGAGTTAGGCTTCTAAAAAAAATAAAACTTTTTTTAATTTATCTGTAATGAAATAAAAAGGATTGTTCTAGTTATATTCCAGAGGAAAATACTACACTTCTGAAGAGAATGTTGATGTAAAATTTCAGTGAATTTTGTGCCTCCTAGACAGGTATCTCATTAGGTCAGTGTTTACAGAAAGGAGGGATGAACCAAGAACAGTGAAGGGAGATTTTTATTTTACTACCACAAATGCATATCTTAAAAAATTAATAATAATAATCAACGGAAGAAAAAATACTGAAAGCATCAGCTATTTGATACAATGTATATAAAGAAAAGCTTCATAAGTAAAAAAAAGCTTCATTTTAAGAAAATTCTTAAAATGTGGTGACTTTGACATTCTAGCCAAACCACTAGAAATAAAATAACTCCTTATCTTACATTAAAATCTTAACTGGAGAGTGTCTCATCAGCCACTATGTGATTACACTGGGATATTTCTTAAATAAAAGCATTCAAGTCAGTTAATTTAATTTTTCTCATCATCTGTTAGCAATTGCCACACTAGAAAGTTTTCTTATATTAGACATAAATATAAACAGCATTTCTTTTGTTATCTAGTGACAAAGGAAAACCTAGGCAGATTTGTGAATTTAGGTTCTCTGATGAAAACTCAAGTGCAAACATATGTATTATATTAATTGTATTGATATGATGTGGAATAAAATCAGATTATCTTTAAGATTCTCAGGATTTCTTTTATTTTTAATATTTAGAATGCTGTCTTAAGAGGTGTGATTTTATAAATGATAAAAATTAATGAGTAAGTCAAACAAATAAGTAACCCAAATTTGCCCATCTAAAGTCATCCTTAACTTAAACACTTTAAAGTTAAAGGAAGTATACAATGGTAGTTTAACCCCTCACACTTATAATTTATTCCTTCTAATCAACATTCCTAATTTATGTTTCTCATTTAATTCCACTCTTATAAGCTGCTTCTTCACTAATGCCTTTGAAAATAATTCCACTACCTATAAATGGTTAGGTAGAACAGCAATCATGGCAAGTCCTAATATTGATAAAGATAAATAAAAAATAAAAACAGAGAGTTCTGTGGAAATCATTCTGTTAAATGCCTTGTTATGTTCTACACTTTTAACTCTCTTTTATTAGCTGGGATTTTATGATCCTGCTTACAGTTTTCATACTGGAAAAACACACCACTTAATGTATTAAAAAAAAAAAAAAAAAAAAAAAAAAAAAAAAAAAAGCTGACAGAAGATACAGCCATAATGAAGCCACTGATAATTTTTCCAGGGAACAGTTTGTAAAGTGTTTCATTGCTTACAATATTTTGTACTTTTTTTATGATAATTGTTCAGTTTCTACTTTAAAGAACAGTTCACTCAGTTTTTGACAGTGATTCATATCCTGAAAAATTTTAGTGGCTAAAAAAAAGTCTGGATATGGGAATGCTTCCACAGGGTCTAACAAGACTTAGTGTTCCACCCCTGTAGTCTTATCTTTGTTCTTACGAACTAGAACTCTCTCTAAATGGAAACTGCAGGCGGTCAGACCAAAATCCATGGTTGCCTGGCATCTTGCAACATTTCCCAGCCTAACTATTAGCAGGCTGGGGGAATCTTTTTATTTCTCAATAAAGCATCACATTTCTGTGCATGATGCATATAGTATTGTCCTGGTATCAGTTAGGACAGAATTATTTTTCCTCCTAGTATCTGGTAGGGTGCTATGTTTTGGATTAGGATGAGAAGAGTGCTGATAACATGCTGATGTTTTAATTGTTGCAGAGCAACTACAAATAGTTTTACTTAAGAAAAGCTAGTCTAAAATAAAAATAAAAATAAAAATAAATTTTTAAAAAAAGACTTTGTGTTGTCAAGAAAAGTTAATAGAAAATAGTCAACTTGTTCTCCTGACTGAGTCCTTTGGATTCCTTTGTCTCAGTTGGTCAAGGAGTGACAAGCATAAAAGTTTTCTCAGTCATATAAACATAAGCCTGGTGTCAAACTGTTTTTCTCTAAATTCGCATGGCTTTCATGTCAAAGTCTGTAGTGTCAATTTTGAAGAGCTCTCCCATCTAACTATAAAACAAATTTTGGAAAAAAAAAAAAAAAAAAATTCATTCTTCTGGTTCAGCACAAGTTCAGCTCTCTCAGTATCACTATCCAGCGTGGGGTCTGCAGCACAAGAGCACAAGTAATATGCCAGAAAATTTGAAATGATTTTGGAGAATGACTGTGAGACCAACTAGAATTAAAAAACAAGTGTTGCATTGACTTGTAACATGTATTTTGTCAAGGAGACAGTTAGTTATAGGACCATCCAGCCACACCCTTAAAATATGCAGTAAGGAAACAAAAATACCATGGTTGGATGATTTTGAAACTCCAAGCAAAGATCTACTGGAAGAACCAATGATTGAAAACTGGCACCATGCAAAATCTAGATTACAAGAAAACTGCTGTGTTCTGAATCAGAACGTGTTAGAAATAATTGTGGTAACTTCTCTATTCTTTCAAAACAAGATTTAATCTTTTAAAAAATAAATAAATAAATAAAATAGTGGTCTATTTCAGCCATGAATATGGCATTTAAAATAGAAGATAAATCTATAAAAACCTTTTCTTTTCTTTTCTTTTCTTTTTGTTTTTATGTGATGAAACCAACCAGGTTGACACTGGTCTCTCCTGTCCTTAAAAGCTATGATTTTCTGAATGGCATTTTCTCTTTTTCTCTAACATGACACTGTAGAGTCACAATCCAGTAATTTAAGTTTGATTTTATTTTTTTTCTGTCTTCTGTTACTTTTTGTTTGCTTTGCTGGCTTTGTTTGTTGTTGTTGTTGTTGTTGTTTTTATTTGTTCTTCTTGTTCCTTTTGTTTGTTTGGTTGGTTTTTTTTCTTTCTTTTACTCCAGGAATTGGTCAGGGGGTTCCAGTGGTGGCCCTCATTGTGGAAGGAGGTCCCAATGTTATCTCTATCGTTCTGGAGTACCTGCGAGACACGCCTCCTGTTCCTGTTGTGATATGTGATGGCAGTGGTCGGGCATCTGACATCCTTGCCTTTGGTCACAAATATTCTGAAGAAGGCGGGTGAGTCATTTCCCATGAGGGCTTTTTTTTTCTACCAATTTGGTGATAACTTAGAGCCCAAAAAACTATTAGAAATATAGTTCTGAAACTAATCCGGTCCTCACATGGCTTTTTCTGTCATTGACATGAGTAAAGTTTTGAATGTACCCAGTCCAAAAAAAAAAAAAAAAAAAAAAAAAAAAGCTAAAGTAATGGTAAGGAAAATCTACAGAATAAAACAGAGATTTAGAAACACTATCATATAGCTAGAATATTATAGTGCCATTACATGCAGCATGTGGACAGGTAAAACAAATGTTCCTTGAAGTCACAACTCCAGAGATTCACTCAGAAGATATACAAAATTACTTTCATTGCATTCAAAACTGTCTCAAACAAGTTATGTCATTGTAACAGTGTACTGCCATCCTCTGGTTTCATTCCTACATAAATCATCACATGAATCCCAAATGTTCATAATCTCAGTTGTATTTGCCTTGCACTTTGGGCATGACTCTGCACACCTGCCTATATTTACACAACTGCTTGTGCACTGATCTGCATTTGTGCTGTCCCGCCTTTCTTTGCAGACTTAAGGTGCAGCAAGGATAATATTTAGCTTTTATTATAGAAAATTCAAGTGTGTTTTTGTTGAATCAGGCTGAAAGTATTCTTTCCAGCTTCTAAAGTGCATGTTAATACTGCACACCTAAACCATGGTTTTTGGTTGGTTGGTTGTTTTTTTTCCCTCTACCACAAAAATATGTATGCAACCATGGAATTGTGGAATGATTGAGGTTGGAAGCATTCCTTGGAGGTCATCTGGTAGAACTGCCCTGCTCAGGCAGTTGGCTACAGCATGCTGCCCATGACCATGTCCAGACAGAATTAGAGCATCTCCAAGGATGATGGCTCCACAATTGTCTGAGCAATATGGGTCAGTGTTCCATCACCCTCAAAGCTTTTTTGTGATATTCAAATGGAGCCTCCAGTATTTATGTCCATTGCCTCTTGTCCTGTCACCGGACACCACTTGAAAGAGCCTAGCTCCTTATTCTTTGCACCTTCTTTTCATGTATTTATATACATTCATAAGATACCCTGTGAGCCACCTTCTCTCCTCTAGGCTAAGCAGTACCAGCTCTCCTAGCCTTTTCTCATGGGAAAGATACTCCACTCCCTTCATCATCTTTTTGGTCCTTTCCTGACATACATGTCTTATTTGTCCTGGGGAGCCCAGAGATGGACCCAGTACTCTGGGTGTGGTCTCACCAGTGCTGAATAGAGGGGAAGGATCACTTCCCTTGACATGCTGGAAGCATTCCTCCTAATGCAGCTGGGAATAGCATTGATCTTATTTACTGCAAAGACACATTTCTGGCTCACAATCAGCTTGGTGACAACCAGAACTCCCAGAAAACTTTCTGCCAGACTGCTTTCCAGCTGGGGGACCGTTAGCATGTACCTGGGGCTGTTTCCATCTAAAGGACCTTTCACTTATCCTTGCAGAGTGGGGTTCCTATCAACTAATTTCTCCAGCCTGTCCAGGTCCCTCAGGATGGCAGCACAACTCCCTGGCATATCAGCTACTTCTCTCAGTATTGTGTCATCAGCAAACTTGCTGAGCCTCATCATCCACATAATTAATTAAGACATTAAACAGGACAAGACTCAGTACTGACCCCTGGGGTACACCACTAGTTAATTGACTCTCGCTGGACTTTGAGAAACTGTTCATACCTGCTGAGCCTGGCCATTCAGTTTCCAATCTACCTCACTGAATGATTACCCAGTCCATACATCAGCTGGTCTATGAAAACCTTCAGCGTCAAAGGCCTTGCTGAAGTCTAGGTCTTCTTTCTCTCATTCATTAGGCTGTTCATTTAACTGTAGAAGCTTATCAAGTTGGTCAAACATAACTTCCCCTTACTGAATCCATGATAACTACTCCTGAGGACTTTCTTGTCCTTCATGCCTGGCAATTGTTTCCAAGATAAGTTGCTCCAAAACCTTCTCAGGGATTGAAGTGAGGCTGACAGGGCTGTAGGTCCCTGGCTCCTCCTTCTTGTATTTTTTGGAGACAGGATTTGCCTTCCTCCAGTGCTCAGGCACTTTTCCCTTTTTGGAGACAGGATTTGCCTTCCTCCAGTGCTCAGGCACTTTTCCCAGTCACCATAATCATCCAAAAATTAAGAGTGTCCTCATAATGAGATCAGCCAACTCCTACAGTACTCATGGGTACACCCCATTAGTGTCTGTGGACTTATTCAATTTGCTTAAGTATCCCACCAAGGATATATCTTCATTGATCCAGGTTTTTGCCCACTGGTCTGTTGTCCCTGGGATTCTTCAAGGCTAGTTTTGCTAGTAAAAATTGAAGCAAAGAAGACACTCAGCACCTCAGATTTTTCCAGATCCTATGTCACCAGGGCCCATGCCAATTCAACAATGGGCCCACATTTTTTCTAGCCTTCTTTCTATCAGGAGGGTAGTTGCAGAACCCTTGTTAACTTTGACACCCGTAGCCACATTCAATTTCAGCTGGGTTTTGGCTTTCCTAACTGCATCTATGTACACTTTGGGAGTGT
The DNA here is from genome assembly GCF_011077185.1 of Oxyura jamaicensis. Lineage (NCBI taxonomy): Eukaryota > Metazoa > Chordata > Aves > Anseriformes > Anatidae > Oxyura > Oxyura jamaicensis. The sequence continues at coordinate 39,573,321 of NC_048926.1, forward strand.
CTCTGCATTTCTCTCTGCTTCTATCTTCCTTAAACTTCTTTTCATGTTTGAGTTTTGGCAGTAGATCCTTGTTATCCATGCAGGTCTCCGAGCATTTTTCCCTGACATCCTGATCATTAAGATGGACCACTCTTGAGATTCGAGGAGATGATCTTTGAATATTAACCAGCTTTCACTTCCCTCCAGGCCTTATCCCTTGGGACTCATTTAGGCAGATTCCTGAAGATAATCAGCTAGCCAGGGTTAATCAGTCAGGGTTTTGATCTTGTTTTTTGTCCTACTCCATCTTCTTAGAGTCCTGAATTTCACCATGATGTCCGCAGTCACTAGAGCTCAGGTTGCCTTTGGCCTTCAGCTTCTCAATGAGTACCACCTTGCTGGTGAGCTTGAGGTCTGCCAGAGCACGTTTTCTCATTGGTTCTTCTCTCAGAAAGTTGTTGTCAATTCTCTCCAGGAACCCCCTTGGAGATGTGCTTTTGTCCTTGCAGTAATACATGCTTCTGCAGGATACTAGCCAAAAGGGTGTTAGACCCTTCCTAAATAGGAGGTAGCTGCAACAAAAGCTTCAGACACCTTGGGTCAAGGGCAGCTGATCACACTGGTTGGAAGCTTCTAGAGTTTCCTCAGGCCCACAACCTTGTAGATCTCACAACCTGGTCTTTACCAGGTGACAGTAGGCACCCTCAGAGGGTTTCCAGGCAGTCACCTAAAAGTACGGACCTTGTACCCAGAATTCCCCAAAGCAGAACAGAGATTGCTTTTTACAGTAAGAAAGAGCAAATAAAGGATGATTTAGATCATTTATAATTTAGATCAAATCATGAAAGGGACATCAAGGCCCCCTCAGATTCTAATTACTAAGAACTAATTCATACCTTTTCTCTGATTAGCTGCAGTAATCTGATCAGGATCTAGCGGGAAGGGGTCCTTTAGGATATTTAAAGGTATGTACTCACACCTACAGTAGTTATGCAAATAATAAAACATGAATACATAAACACTGAACTCTAGACCAAACAGTATTGTATTGTTTAAAAATAAATGTGATCATGAACTTCTTCAACCTAGAGCTTCTAATGAGAGTGAGATAGTTTTCCACAAATACTAGAATCATATTTATATTCAGGTTCACATAGTCCAATGCTGCATCTGAGAGAGATCTGACTGTGTCTGGTTTCCTCTTAATCTGTGAGAAGTTATTTCCCTGTTCTCAGTAGTCTTATTGTTAATATATTTAACATAACCCTATTCAAACATCTCTTATTCCTTTGTATGCTATGTACCTATACAGTTTCCATGTATCTTGTCTGCATTTTGATGTCAACATTACAAATAATATAGCAAGAACAGAATGAATGCAATTTATGTCATCATCACAAACTCTTACTCTTAAAAAATGAAGTGACTGAAACACTGGTTGCTAGAGAGTTGTTCAGCTGAGCAACTGAGAAGCTCAATTCTTTCTTCATGAAAGTGTTTTTTTATTTTTTTTTTCAATGAGTCTTCTTTCTGTGGAGATGTTTATTTCTGTTCACACCGCACTAAATAAACCACAGGAAACTAAGAAATCTGTAAAGCTGTCTAGTAACTATTTCTATGTGATTTCCTCATGTCTGAAAACATCAGTCTAACATGCAATTATATTCTTAAGAATACTCAAATTGAAACACCAATATTATATATATGCTTTAAAAATGTTACCCAAATATATTGCAGTTCATATGCAAATTGGGTACTCCCTCTGCTCTGATTACATTAACCTAGTTTTGAATAATGATTAGAAATATGAGGAGAATACTGAATAATTGGGACATTAATTGTGTATAGCTAATAGATTTTTCTTTCAGACGGAATCTAAGTAGGTTACATAGAACTGTGTCTATTAGACACTAAATCAATGTAGCACATCCAAATTGTGTCCAGAATTTAACTGTGCAGTCCACTCTGCAATCAAACTATAAAGTCAAATGTCTATTTTAATTAATTAGGGACTTCTCCAAGACAAAACATATCTTCTCCTTTGCATTGGATGTCTCTAAAAAGATGTCTCTTTAGGTGTCTCTAAAAAGATCTAAATCTTTCAAAAAACACCATGGCAAAATTCATGGCAAATTCATGGCAAAACCAGACTCAGCACTTGAATGCTGGTATTATCACACTTTTTTTTTTTTTTTTCCGGTATTTTAAAATCACACTCACTGAAGACAAGGAATGGATTTAATCTCTATGGATAGAATAAGAATGTATGTATATGTGTACTTAGCAGAGCTGTAAGTTTTCAAGTTTATTTGCAAGCTTGTTTCCAGGGGTCACAGAACTATGTATGGAGGTGAAGGAGGGCAAAATATAGCTCTGTTTTCTTGAATTTTAATTAGTGTGGTACCAATCCATCATCTCAGAGAGGTCCTTACATGTAGGGTAATTGCTCATCTGCCCAAAACGTCCTTTTGTATTGGACTTCAAATAGGCAGGTGTGCCTGCCTTCTATCCTCATTGTTTATCATTTCTAATTGATTTCACATAGCAGAAAGAGATTTATTTTTTATATATATAAATCATGTTGCAATAACCCTTTGCAATGTCAATATTTGCACATCCTTGAGCGGACAAAAGGTAGGAAGATGGATCTGCCTTTTTTTAAAGCCTAGTGATAGTCCTACCTCATGAAAAGCTGGGCATGTCTCTAACCTAAGTCTGACTTTCATCGCAAATTCTAGTTAAAAGCAGACTTTATTGTACCGCAGTGGAACAAGATTGTAAGCACAGAAAGCTGTGTACATCCTGCCTTGCAGAAGGTGTTTCTACAATGGAATGATGTGCTAAGAACAGGTCAGAAAGAACAGTGATGCACACCTTGAAGTAAAGGTGTCTTTGAGTGTAAATTAGTTTTCAGGTCTCATTACCACATCTCTCTCAAAAAAGCCCATTGAAATTTCAGGGGAAAGGCAGGGCAGATAGGCAGTTTCCACAGAGCTGATGCTTGAGCATTATGAATATCGGATATACAATGCAGTGTTACTGTTTGTTGGGTTTTGTTTGTTTGTTTGTTTTGAAGCTTTCCATAGCTATAGTTTCAAGGACTACATATTGCCTCAGTCTGAAAAATGTTGAATGCAACATTTAAGAATGTATAAGATGGCTACATTTCACTACAAACAAATAAGTCTTAGTTGTAAACTCACTGAGCTCCTAGTAGCTTTGACATCTTCATGACAAACAAGCTATGTACTGGAGACAACCTCAATGAGAAGCAGGCTGAAATATAGGCTTCCCTGTGTTCTGACTTTGAAGATTTTTTTGGCTTCTTATTGCTATTTTCCCTAATTTAAATATCTAAGTCTCTGAAACACTTAATTTCTCATTTTCTCAAAAGCTGAAAATGTGTTGAAGTGCTTTGAGAAGTGAATAAATAGGATTAATCATAAACACCCAAAGTTATCCTCTATGTAGCCCCCAAACTATTGAAGTGAATATTCTAGTAGTTAATAACTCATCTCTACATAAAGCCAAAATATTTTTGACTGTATTATCAAGGATGTCTTATCATTTCACTTTATTGCAAAAACTGGAAATACAACTGCAAAGTGCAACTATTTATAGAATCATTCAGTAGTAGTTTTTAATCCTCAGAGATTTTTTTTAATTAAATGATGAATTTAAGAGAAAAATTAAATATTATGCTAAAACTATGTCACTTCTTAGGCAAATATTTCCTTACATAATGGAAAATGACTTGCAATATTCACCTGTAGTCTCCCAACTGAGTTTATAGTGTATTAACTACTCCATCACATCTACTCCTGCAAGTATGAAACCCGTAAGGAATTCAGTTCAATGTCATAAAAACATATTTCTTGCCTAATGTTCATAAGGAAACATATAAAACGTTCTTTCTTTAACTGAGCAGCCTCACATGAGAATCATTAAAGATTTCCTTTGGATTGATCTGTCTCTGCATTCACTGTGGCACAGCGTTTAGGCTATGTATGAGATTAAGTATCTTTGTTTCTAATAGGGGAAATATTGGGATATTTTGCTTTGAGCAAAAATGATGATAATGAGCATAAAGTTTGGCTCTTCTCTGTTCCCTGTGGTGTTTCTTTTGCATCTTTTGCAAGATTGCTTTCACATTGCATACCTTTATACCATTACTGTTCTCTTGCACCAAAGCACTTGGCAGATCAAAAGCTAGACAGAAGCAGCTCATTTCCATGTTAAAGCACAATCACCTCTTCTGTCAAGGGACAGCCATTCAATAAACATAATCAGGGGAAAATCGCATAGAAGAACAACCACCAGTGAACAGCTGCAAGTAATGCTGATTCCTGAGAGCAGCGGTAAGGGACTCAGGAGTCCAGGTAGTTTTTTTATCAGTCCCTGTCAAAGGGAAGGGGGATTGAAAGGGTGAGTCATGTCTGGCAAATCAACAGATGGTTGCAGGACTGGTGCCACAGACAAAGGTTTGGCTACTTAGACCATGGGACTCACTTTGAGAAACCTGGTCTGCTGGAGGCTGATGGGGTCCATCTGTCAAAGAAGGGGAAGAGCATCTTCAGTCACAGGCTTGCCAAGCTGGTGAAGAGGGACACCAGTTTGGCAACTCTCATGAAACTAGTTGCCAGGGGAAGAGAACCTCAGTCCATCCTGCTCCTCTCAGTTTGACACCAGTGTCAGTGATAGGTATCCAGAACCTGGAGTGGTGTTATGGGTCAATAGGTGCCCAGAGCCTGGAGAAGTGTCATGGATCAACAGGAGAGCACCTAAAGAGTAGCACAAAGGAATTCCAGCCACTCCAGCCAGTGAGTCAGCTTTATCAGGGGCCCAAATTAATTGCCCTTATGCTAACATATGTAGCATAGGGAACAGACTTGAGAAGATAGAGATCACAGAATCACAGAACAGTCTAGGTTGGAAGAGACCTCCAAGATCACCTAGTCCAACCTCAGGCCTAACACTAACAAGTCCTCCACTAAACGATATCCCTAAGCTCTACATCTAAACGTCTTTGAAAGACCTCCAGGGATGGTGACCCAACCACTTCCCTGGGCAGCCTATTCCAACATCTAACAACCCGTTCAGGAAAGAAGTTCTTCCTAATATCCAACCTAAACTTCCCCTGGCACAACTTTAACCCATTCCCCCTCGTCCTGTCACCAGGCACGTGGGAGAATAGACCAACCCCCACCTCGCTACAGCCTCCTTTCAGGTACCTGTAGAGTGTGCTAAGGTCACCCCTGAGCCTCCTCTTCTCCAGGCTAAACAGTCCCAGCTCCCTCAGCCGCTCCTCGTAAGACTTGTTCTCCAGAGATGTACTCATGCCTGCAGGGCAATGACCTCATCAGCTTTATTAAGTTGTGGTGGGATGGCTCCTAGAATGCACTGATACACTTCCTTCTCTAAGTGACAGAGGAGCTAATGAGGAGAGGTGCAATGCTGGACCTCATTCTTCTCAGTAAGGAGGGGCTGGTGGGGAAGGGGAAACTCAAAGGCAGCCTTGTCTGCAGTGTCCATGAAATGGTGGAGTTTTGCATTCAGAGGGCATCAAGGAGGGGACACAGCCATCTCACTACCCTTGCCTTTGGGAGAGCAGACTTTGCCCTCTTCAGGGACCTGCTTGTTAGAGTACCATGGAACAAAGCCCTGGCAGGAAGAGGGGCCCAGGAAAGCTGTCTAATATTCAATGGTCACCTTCTCCTAACTCAGGAATGATGCCTCCCAGCAAAGAGGAAGTTGGGAAAAAATAAAAAAAAAAAAATAAAAAAAAAAATAAAAATGGAGGCCTGCATAGATAAACAAGAAGCTCCTGGCCAAACTCAAATAGAAAAAGGAGGCCTACAGAGGGTGGAAGCAAGGTTGGGTAGCCAACCTTGGAATACAGAATACAGAGAGATTATTCAAACAGACAGAGATCAGGTTAAGAAAGCTAAAGCCTATTTAGAATTAAATTTGGCCAGGGCCAATAAGATCCACAAGAAAGGTACATCAATAATAAAAGGAAGACAAAGGAAATTGTGGGCCCTCTTCTGAAGGAAACAGGAGACCCAGGCACCCAGGATATGGAGAAACATGATGTGCTCAATGAGTTTTTTGCATCAGTCTTCACCAGCAAGAGCTCCAGCCACATAGTGCAAGGTCCAGAAAGCAAAGGCAGTGACTGGGACAATGATGGACAACACACTGTAGGAGATCATGTTCAAGACTATCTAAGGATCATAAAGGTGCAGGAATCCATAGGACTTGATGTAATACATCTGCAGAACGTGAGGGAACTGGCAGATGTAGTTGCTAAGCCACTGTCCATCATATTTGAGAGCTTATGGCAGTCCAGTGAAGTTCCCACTGATGGGAAGAGGGGAAACATAACCCCCATTTTTAAAGACAAAAAAGGAGGACTCAGGGAGATACAGGCCAGTCAGTCTCACCTCTCTGCCCAGCAAGATCTTTGAGCAGATCCTTCTGGAAACAATGCTATAAGGCACATACATAATAAGGAGGTGATTGGTGACAGACAACACAACTTCATTGAGGAAAAACCATACCAATAAATCCAGTGGCCTTCTATGATGGGGTTACAGCATTGTTGAATAGGGGAAGAGCAAATGTCATCATCTACCTAGACCTGTGCAAAGCATTTGACACTGTAGCCCACGTCACCCTTGTCTCTAAATTGAAGAGCCATGGATTTGATGGATGGACCAGTTGGAGGGTAAGGAATTGGCTGGATGGTCTCACTAAAAGAGTTGCAGTCAAACACTCAATGTCCAAGTGGAGTTCAATAACGAGTGGTGTATCTCAGGGACTGGTATTGGGACTGGCACTATTTAACATCTTTGTCTGTGACATGGAAGGTGGGGTCCAGTGCACCCTCAGCAAGTTTTCCAGCACCAAGCTGTGTGGTGCTGTTGACATGCTGGAGGGAAGGGATGCCATCCAGAGAGACCTTGACAGGCTTGAAATATGGGCCTGTGCAAACCTCATTAGGTTCAACAAGTGCAAGGTCAGAGCAATTCCAAGTACAGATACAGGCTGAACAGAGAATGGATTGAGAACAGCCCTGATGAGGACATCATGGTGTTCATTGGTGATAAGTTCAACATGAGCCAGCAATGTGTATTTGCAGCCCAGAAAGCTAACCATATCTGATCTGTATCAAAACCAGTATGGTAAGCAGGTCAACAGAGGTGATTCTCCCCCTGTACTCAGCTCTCATGAAACCTCACCTGAAGTTATAGAATCATAGAAACGTAGAATCACATAATCATTAAGGTTGGAAGAGACTTTCAAGACCATCTGGTACTGCAGGTGTTCAGTCTGGAGAAGAGAAGGCTCTAGGGAGGCCTTAGAGCAGCTTTCCAGTACCTAAATGGGACATACAGTAGAGAGACTTTTTGCCAGGGCACGATGTAGTGATAGGATAAGGTGTAAAGGTTTTAACTTTAAAAAATAAATAAATTTAAAAAAAAAAAAGGTGGAAGGGGCGGGAATTAGATGATCTATCTTTAAGCTCTCTTCCAATCCTTTCTAGGATTCCTTCTATGAAGCAGAGAAATTATCATTGTTTGAATAGAATGAAGGAATAATTACATTTTCTGTCTCTTCTTATTGCAATGCTGTGTAAAATATGTGGATTCAAAGGTAGCAGAAATTCATACAGTCCCATGGAGTTGCACCACTATGTCTTATTTGTAATTCTAATGGGAAAAAAAAAAAAAAAAAAAAACAAACAAACAAAAAAAAAAAAACAGCAGAGACTCTCATCATATTTCTGATGTATGGTGTGATTGTCTACAGTGAAAACCATAATTAAAACAGAAAATCCCTTAAGCTTCCCATAAAGGATGGTAGGGAATTGTTTTCACATCATACTGATATTTTATGGATCTATTTTCTTTATCTCAAATAAAAGTATAATAATTAAAAAAAAAAAAAAGGAAGAAAGAATTCATGAAGGAAAAGTTATAAATAGATTATGTGTAGTTCATTGAATCATTTAGAGAATTTCAAAGCATTTTGATAACTTATTTTTTAATAAGTTAAAAAATCTATAATGAACTTACATTTTATAATTGGGTTATACCCTAATCATCATAAATCTCTAGTACATTGTACAGCTTCAATACTAAAAAGCTCTGGAGAAAAGTGACTAAAAAATTTAAGAAGCTGGCTATGGACCAGATCCTTCAAATCCTCTCAGTGTTCACTACAAAATCATGTGCCATGAGGCTGAAACACTGTGATGTTATTGAGGGGTGTGTGTATTGTCTCTTCACATATTAGGCAAGACTTCAAAAAAAATTATTTATGAAAAGGGAAGATGCCAGAATGCAATCATCTTTCTCTACAGGATCAGCCAAAGCAATGAAGAAAGTTCTGCTTTGCTGTTTAATCTTCCAGCATATCTTGAACAAAACTAGAAGGTCACTTTATTCAATTTGCCACTTCAACATTTTTAATGGATCCAAAACATCTTTCTCCCTCTCCCTTTTTCTTCATGGTAAGATCGTAAAGAAGGAGAAGGAGAAGGAGAAGGAGAAGGAGAGGAAAAAGGAAAGGAAAGGAAAGGAAAGGAAAGGAAAGGAAAGGAAAGGAAAGGAAAGGAAAGGAAAGGAAAGGAAAGGAAAGGAAAGGAAAGGAAAGGAAAGGAAAGGAAAGGAAAGGAAAGGAAAGGAAAGGAAAGGAAAGGAAAGGAAAGGAAAGGAAAGGAAAGGAAAGGAAAGGAAAG
>NC_048926.1:39582442-39582762 GCF_011077185.1 Oxyura jamaicensis
GAAAAGAAAAGAAAAGAAAAGAAAAGAAAAGAAAAGAAAAGAAAAAGGGAAAGGGAAAGGGAAAGGAAACGGAAGAGGAAGAGGGAAAGGGAAAAGGAAGGGAAAGGGAAAAGGAAAAGGAAAAGGGAAAGGGAAAGGAAAAGGAAAAGGAAAAGGAAAAGGAAAAGGAAAAGGAAAAGGAAAAGGAAAAGGAAAAGGAAAAGGAAAAGGAAAAGGAAAAGGAAAAGGAAAAGGAAAAGGAAAAGGAAAAGGAAAAGGAAAAGGAAAAGGAAAAGGAAAAGGAAAAGGAAAAGGAAAAGGAAAAGGAAAAGAAAGAAAGA
>NC_048926.1:39582862-39606994 GCF_011077185.1 Oxyura jamaicensis
ACAAAGATAAAAAAAAAAAAAAGATAAATTGCATTTTTACTCAGTGCTTATTAAAGAAAATTTCCCTTGCTTTATCCCAAGAGAATTCCAAACTTGAAGTTCCATACTTTTTTAAAAATTAAATTTCAATGAGAAAATAGGATATCTTTCATCACGGAATCTTCTGAAATGTTCTGTGAAATTCTTTCCTGTTTCAAGTCTCTGATTTCAGATGTTTCCTAATGCGTTTGTTTTTTGTTTTTTGTTTGTTTGTTTGTTTGTTTTGTTTTGTTTTGTTTTCATACATTTCACATCATTTCCAATGGAAATTAGAAGTTTATTTAAATTTCTGTTTAGTCTCCACTTCATGTTTTCAGGAAATCTGTTCTGCTGGTTAATCCATTCTGCTGGTTAATCCATAGTTTGAAATGTGGAAAATTTAACACATCTAACAATTTTTACTTAGAATGATAATTTTCCTCCTTTCCTCCCCTTATGTCTGTTTCAGTAACAGAAATTTACTTTTTCTCTATTTTTTTTTTCTTTTTGAATTTCAGACTTACCAATGAGTCTTTGAGAGACCAACTATCTCTTTAAGATCAGAATTCTTAACAAAAACAAATTTCCTTTTGTGTTGAAGAGCCCTAGAAAGGGGGCTTCAAAATTTATTTTGCATGTGACCTACTAATCTGCAACTTGAAATACACTAGACTAAGACATAACTTACTGTAATTCAAGTGTACTCTTCACAGTGTCAGCCTTTCCCAGTTGATTCTCTTTAACATGAAGTGAACATATGTTTTTGCCTGTGCTCTGAAATCTCATTTCATGTCCCCCACTTGCTTGTAATGTATCTTCTTCTATACAGGAGTTGTTTTTTCAGGTTGTTTTTGCTTATAACCCCACACAGAAAGTCTTCTGCTGTTAGGTCTCATTGCCATTCACCAAGAGGTTGTTGTTTCCACTGAAGTTGTTGTGTATTCACTTTTGTAAGGGAAGCAGGTCATTTTTCAGGGGAAAGGAATGTTTACACAAATCAGTACATGCAGTGTTGTTGTCTCTCCAGTGTCCCAGAGAAAAGTACCTCTAGACCACACCGCTGTTTTGTTGCAAAGAGGAAGTACAGATGCAATTAATTCAAGAAGAATCTGTAAAAAAAGCAGAAGACAGCAGAGGACCCAGGTGTAGAGAGGACAGTGATCCACAGTGTGATCTAAAAACCCATATTAATTAATTTTAATTCAAGCAATTTAACATATGTCTTGCAGACCTCTTTGTGGAGTGGAATCCTACTCAACAGAGTATTTACAGTCAAATTTAGAGAACAGAGAACATAAGCACTTCCTCTGCCAGGCCCTCTATATTCATCTGTGTGCCTTTATACTGCTTTCCTTTTCCCATTCCCATTTCTTTTCCTGTTCCCATTCTCATTCCTATACTTATTCCCATTCCCATTTATTGTCCCTTCTAACATGTTTGCTGTAGACAAGAAGACTAGATATTTAAATCACTTTTGAAATTCAATTGTATAGTGAATTTCTTGCAGTCCAGAGTACAGGTGACATTTACCAACAGCACAAAATGAAAGAAGGTTTGGTCTTTGTTCTTCCAAAACAGTTGTCTTAAGCCAACACCGACACATTGTGCTGCTTCCAATAATTCTTTTAGGTTGCTGCATAACTATATCTTTGTTTATCTTCTATCACAAAATGTGAGTCATGAAGATTCCCTGATTTTCATTGTCCCAGATGATCAACATTGACTTGTGACTCTGTGATCAACATTGACTTGTGATGTGACCCTTAAACATTTTGCATCTGCTAATTTTAAACACTCCGTTTCTTTTTTTGTCTTAGTGAGAAAACTGCTATAGTGTGGAACTTTTGTACATAAAAGGAAAATGTTCTAAAATAGAGCCCACTCATTTGTAAGACATTGAGGACTTCAGTGTTTCACCCAAAATGGTCTTGAGGAATAGATTTTCTGATATGAAGGACTATGGTTCAAGTACTAATATTCCAGGTTATATCTTTTCTTTCTGCTCTTGAGCCATTTTTTGCAAGTAATAACATTACTGGTGAGGAAGAATATAAAAATGGTTCAAAATTCTGGAAGATCAGTAAAAGCAAAATGGCTTCTTTGGGTGGATTCAGGATCAAAGTTTTTTATGCCTTCCTTATTTGGTTGAAGCTGTTGAGATACTCAAGCTAAAATCAAAGACAATGACAGCAGAAATGTTCCCAATTTCATAAAATGAACTGTGAGTTGAATTCCGCTAACTCATTAATAGAAAGAAGTCTTCAATTGACCTGTTGGTCTTCCTCAAATCCAGACTGTCAGTTTTGTACCTGTTTTTGTTAGGAAATTCCATAGAGCCGATCACTTGAATCACCTTCTGTTATGCAGTACATGTGAACTGAAAGAAAAACTTTGGAGATGAGGGACCCCAGCATGATCAATGTGTTTTTCTAGAACAGTGTTTTCCAGTTATGTTCTGATACTCTCAGAATTCCTTTCTTTTCCTTCCTTCAATTCCTTTCCTCCCCTTATGTCTGTTTCAGTAACAGAAATTTACTTTTTCTCTATTTTTTTTTCTTTTTGAATTTCAGACTTATCAATGAGTCTTTGAGGGACCAGCTGCTAGTTACCATCCAGAAGACTTTCACATACACTCGAACCCAGGCACAACACCTCTTCATTATCCTCATGGAGTGCATGAAGAAGAAGGAACTGGTATGTTTACACATTCCTTAGGGACAAAGACAAAGCTCAATGTATTGTTTTGATTGAGCTTCTCAGGCTCCTACGCCTTTCAGCTACAAAAAAAAAAAAAAAAAAAAAAAAAAAAAAAAAAGTTTATCTGTCACTTTTTACTCATACTTATAGTTTCATGCATAACATAAGATCTTTCAACAATTTCTAGGAGCTCTGTGAAAGTACTTTTGTGGAAGCAAAAGCAAAATCACATTTTAAAGCACTTGGGAATTCAACTGGGTCTTTTATTATTTTTATTTTAATTTTTACTTTTATTTCTTACAAATGACTGAGCAGACATCCTTCCATTTTGTAATATAATCCTTCTTAGACTTGTTTTTAGTTCATATTGCAGCTTCCTGAAATTCCAGACTGAAGGCATACTGCAATATTTTGTATAAGGTAAAAACAAAGAAGAAATATTGACTCAGGTGTTTTACAGAGTTTTTGTTTTCTGAAATTATTGTAGTTTCTGTGACTTCATCCTCTGCAATGCCTTTTAATTTCAGTTGAAAATATGGCATATAATGAATAATACCACTGAAACATGATGGGAAATTATGATTAAGAAGTGTTAATAAAAATCTCCGTTCTAGTCAGAGTTTTCAAAACAGAAGTTAGTTCTTTATATGGTTTAACTCACCAAGTTTTCACAAACAAGCAGTTCATGCATCCATCAAGAACTCGTTGCTCTTCCTCATGCATAATTAACTGTTTACATGTATCACTATCACCGAGAACATGTAACCATTGCTGGGAAGAGCAGAGAGCAGCAAAAGAAAGAAGCTTCTTTTCAAAACAGAAGTTAGTTCTTTATATGGTTTAACTCACCAAGTTTTCACAAACAAGCAGTTCATGCATCCGTCAAGAATTGACAGGGTCTGGGAAAGGCCACTCTGGTAAGCCAGAGAGGTACATGTCCCTGGAAAAATAAAATAAAAAATAAATGGTTTTGTTTCTGTTTTGTTTGGGTTTTTTGTTTGTTTTTCCTGAACATATAAATGGTCATTCCACTTGTCTTCATGGTTAACTTGCAACTTATGTGTTGTCCAATTAAACAATTCATATGTCACTCTGAAGTAGCTGGGTGTGTTGGGAAGAGATCTGGAGAGCCAGTACAGTGAAGATGCTTGATATTTATTGCCTTTTTCTTTCAGAGGCAGATCCAAATTGTCCAGAAACACAAAGATGCAGTTTATAAGCAACCTGTATTGCAAAGCTAACATTTTACCCCAGTACTACCCCAGCTTTTACTCATTATATTGGTTATTTACCCAAAGTACTGAGAAGCTGCTGTTATTTACCCAAAGTACTGAGAAACCTAGCAGTTTCTATTCTATCTGGACTACCAGTAAGACTTATTCGTCTCCAGGGGTTTCTAATCTGTCTGACTGAAAAGGCTGGAGCGAGCCTGTCCACATTTCTGGAACAGTTCTGAAAAAAAAATTTTAACCTGGTCTTATAATCAAACATTGTAATCGTAAAAAAAGGGGAACATGTTTTAATTTCTTTGCTAAGTATTTTGAAAATAACGGATTACAAAGGGAAAATAATAAAAATAAAAATAAAAATAAAATAAAATAAAATAAAATAAAATAAAATAAAAATAAATAAAATAAAATAAAATAAAATAAAATAAAATAAAATAAAATAAAATAAACATCTACTATAATAATGTTTGGATTTGATGATCCTGAAGGTGTTTTCCATCCTAGATGATTCTATGATTCTATATACTAGCTTCAAAACACAGAAAACACAGTGTTGTTTTTAAGCTGGATGTAGAAGTTCAGAGAATTAATATGCTAATTACCCATCATCTGGATGTATTTATTAATGTACACATAGACAAATTTGAATTAAATATTAGCTAAATCAAATGGACTTTTAAGAATTTGCCAATGAATTTTCAAATTATCTTTTAATTAATTATTATTTATTTTTCTGGCCCTTCCCAAAGGCTTGAAATTTCATTCTAATCCATTTAAAAAAATAAATAAATAAATAAATTGGGTTTCATAAACAAATTATTTCAGCTAAGATCTTGTAATGCTAGTGGAGTATTTTTCATAGAGGCAGAAGAGGGAGTGGTGACTCCTCAAACAGTGAAAATTGTGGTTCCTGCAGGAGTATAATTGCTGTGAACAGCGTGTAACTGGGTAGTAAAGATCTGTAGCAAGGGAACATCATGTTGCTAATGGTCTGCTGGTTGCTGGAATTCTCATCTCACCCATGGAAACACTGCGTGAGATTTCCAGCATAGAGTGTACTGATGTTAATTAGTCCTCTGTGTCCAAATGGAGGGGCCAATCGTCTTCAGTAGTGACTGTAGCAAATCTCCTAATTTTAATGAAGGTTAAATCTCCTTTGCAGTCAATGCAGATCAATAGGCTTAGTCTAGTATGTAGGCCCTACCTCTGTAAATAAGTCTTAGGGTTCTACACGGAAGTTCTGTATTCTGTAAGCTTTATTTGATCCCTTTTTGCTAGGAAGACAATATCATGTGTTTTTTTCTTGTTCCACCAAGAAGTCAGCTGAGCTTTGCTATTGACTCCACAGAAAACATAGTCTGTGCAAGGAGAATTCTGCTTTTTCCTTGTTTTTTTTTTTTGTTTGTTTGTTTGTTTGTTTGTTTGCTATTATTATTATTTCAGAAATCCAGTGAACAAGTTCAACAAGCCAAACAGTTACTTAACAAATATATATATATATATATATATTGTAATTCACCAAAGCCTTGAACAACTTTTGATCCTAGCAGCTGCTTTTCAACTGCTGGCAGATGAAGTTGGGCTTATGCTGACAAAAAAAAAAAAAAAAAAAAAAAAAAAAAAAAAAAAGTTTTAAAAAATGTAAAAACAAAACTGTGCAATTTGTTGAGAGGTCTGGAGAAAAAGTCTTGCAAGGAGCAGTTGAGGGAGCTGGCGTTGTTCAGCCTGGAGAAGAGGAGGCTCAGGGGTGACCTTATTGCACTCTACAGGTACCTGAAAGGAGGCTGTAGCGAGGTGGGGGTTGGTCTATTCTCCCACGTGCCTGGTGACAGGATGAGGGGGAATGGGTTAAAGTTGTGCCAGGGAGGTTTAGGTTGGATATTAGGAAAAACTTCTTTCCTGAACGGGTTGTTAGATGTTGGAATAGGCTGCCCAGGGAAGTGGTTGAGTCACCATCCCTGGAGGTCTTTCAAAGACATTTAGATGTAGAGCTTAGGGATATGGTTTAGTGGAGGACTTAGTGTTAGGTCAGAGGTTGGACTCAGTGATCTTGGAGGTCTCTTCCAACCTAGATGATTCTGTGATTCTGTGATTTAGTCAGTTATTTGGTCCTTCCTAAACCACTGATGCCATTTTCAGCACAAGTCTGATGCTGTTCTTTTGTGACACAAGCCACCTGGAGTGCTATAGTAAATATCTGGTCTGTTGCTTACAGTCAGTAAGTGGACAACTGTAGGTTTATTTGATGCAGTCGGCATATAGAATTATCACAGGTGGAGCCACCTATTAGATACTTACTACAAATCTCTTCTTTTTCTATGTATTGTATGATTAAAATTACATTTTTTTCAGATTTAGATTTAGATTGTTTCTTTTCCCTTAAAAATATGTTTGTAGGAACTTCTGTTAAACCATTTACACTATTAACAAGTGTACTTGGTCTGTCTGGGATGGAGTTCACTTTATCCACAGCACCCCACACAGTGCTGTGCTCTGCACTTTTAGCTAGAACAGAATTTATTTTGCAGCAATGTCTTGTCTATTGCTGAGCAGAGCTGTCACAGCACCAAGGCCATCACTTCAACACTCCATAAAACCACTGGGCTGAGAGTGGCAAGAGGTGGGGAGGGAACAAGGCAGCTTACCTAAACAAACCAAAGGAATATTGCATGTCACATGATGTCACACACACCAATAAAACCTGGGGAATGGGAAGAAGAAGGGGGTACTCTCATGAAAACACTGGTCTTCCCAAGCAATATACACACAGGTCCTGCTTTCAGGAAATGGTTGAACATCACTTGAGGATAGGAAGTAGAAAGTATTTTTTTTTCTCCTTTTGCTTCTGCACGCCTTCTTTTTTTCCTTTCCTTAAACTGTTCCTATATCAAATGCTCAAGACTTTTTTCATTTTTCCTCCATTTAATTCTTCATTTTCTCCCCCTACCTATCCCTTTACATTCTCATCCTGTTGAGAAAGGGGAGTAAGAGAGCAGCTCTGTGGTACTGACACTGTTCATCAGTGTTAAACCACCCCAGCAAGTAATTATGCAAAATGCACACCGAGCCATTATACAGCCCTGTCAATTGTCCCAGTAATGAAAGTTAAGGCAGAAATGTAGCATGTGGCCAGCAAGGTAATACAGGCAACAATATGATACACAATATAATACAAACCAGTATTTCCAGTCAGGAAGTTGGAAGGATTCAATGCAGTGTGTACACTCCATGTAATGGTCAGAAACCTTTCTCACTACCCATCCCAGTAATGTCTGACAAGCTGTAATTTTTTTTGCCAATCTTAGAAAATAAAATTTCTCTTTCCATGGCTTCAGGTGAGTCATGGAGACCCATTCATTAATGCTATAATATCTTATTCATTGATGAGGAGTTCACTGTATGAGATGGAACTTCCATGTAGACACAGCAACATCTGCTAATTTGTCATCTAGAGAAGCTCATGTAGATCAACTGAGCTGCCTTTTCCAAGTATCACCTGCTTAATATTAGTACTAAAACAATTATGAAACTAAAGGTTCGTGGCTAATTTTTCTGGTTGGTTTCTGTGCGTCGTCACATTATTGACGACCTAAATCCAGAATAGACATACTCCTGTATCATCTATAACAAAGCAACCTGGGCACCCATATTCTGTCAGACTATTTGTACAGACGTTGCACAGAAAATAAATAAATAAATAAATAAAAATAAATAAATAAAAATAAATAAATAAAATAAATAAAATAAAATTGTGTTTAAAATGGAGCAAGAGTCCCCAGTCTTAATATTGTTGTTATCCAATCAACTCACCACACTTCCCTCTAAAATCAGCATTTGAAGATGTATCTGAGCATGTAGGTCCTACAGACAGCATTGTTTAAGGCAGCAGTTTGCAAGACATAATTTTTCAGTATATACAGCAGTGAGAATGAACAAATTGGACTTTTGCTCTCTTAAAATAAGAGAATAATAGGTTTATCTATCTCAGTGCTTTTTACATTATTGATCTCTTTTTTTATTAAAATTTGCTTTGAAATATGATCTAGTTTTTCAGTGGTTAGTATCCTTGAGCAAGATAAAGGTTATGGGTTAAATCATCTGAATAAAAGCCTAGAATAACATTAGCTTTCTTGGCTGTTTTTTACAGAAATAGTACTATACCCAAGATCGTTAGCTTAGCAAGAGAGCAAAGACGCTGCAGATCCAAGGACAAGTGCCAAAATGGATGTATTTATTCAGTCATAACACTGGCTAAGGCTGTGAGTTTCTGCCAGTTCCTAATTTCCCAGAATGATTTAAAGGGACTTGTATGGGGACACACACTTATGAGATGACGTGAGATGAATGAGACTGTAAATGTAAAGTAAAGTTCAAATGGCATGCACATGGGTGTCTCTCAGCAGGCCAGACACACACAGGCATAGTTAACTCCGTTAACTATGACCTCTTCAGCTAACTCTGACCTCCTCAGTCTGTGGCATGGATGCCTGTTTGTTTGTCAGAAGAGTACATTCTGGAGTAAACAATAGTTTAATGGGATTAAATAGCTAAATGTCTGATGCCTATCATCTTGTTACCCCAAGCCATTTCTCTTCCTAGTTGTTCTCAACCAGTTCCTGTACTGCAAGCCTTCATGGAATTACAGAATCATAGAATCATAGAATGGCTTGGGTTGGAAGGGACCATAAAGATCATCTAACTCCAACCCCCCTGCCAGTAAATCAGGTTGGCCAAGGCCAATCTGGACTTGAACTCCTCCAGGGATGGGACATCTACAAGTTCTTTGGGGAAACTCTTTCCAGTGCCTCACTACCCTTACAGTGATGAATTTCTTCCTAATGTCTAACCTAAATCTATTCTCTTTTAGTTTAAGACCATTCCCTCTTGTTCAATCATTATCTACCCAAGCAAAGATTTCCTCCCCATCCCTTTTATAAGACCCCTTTAAGTACTGAAAGGCCGCAATGAGGTCTCCCCATAGCCTTCTCTTCTTTAGACTGAACAGCCCCACTTTTCTCAGTCTTTCTTCATAGGAGAGGTGCTCCAGCCCTCTGATCAACTTTGTGGCCCTCCTCTGGACCCACTTTAACAGGTCCATATCTTCACTGTGCTGGGAGACTGAAACCTGGGTGTAGTACTCTAGGCGGGGCCTCACAAGAGCAGAGCAGAGGGGGACAATCACCTCTCTCAACCTGCTGCCCACTCCTCTTTTGATACAGCCCAGGACGCTGTTGGCCTTCTGGGCTGTAGGCACTGCCAGCTCATGTCAAGACTCATCCACCAGAAGTCACTCTCTGCAGGGCTGCACTCTGTGAGTTCTTCTCCTAGCCTGTCCTCATGTCTGGGATTGCCCCAATCCAGGTGCAGCACCTTTCGCTTTGTCTTGTTGAACCTCATTAGGTTCACATGGGCCCACTTCTCCAGCCTGTCCAGGGACCTTTGAATGACACCTGTTCTTTTGCTGTCAGCTGTACCACTCACCTTGGTGTCATTTACAAACTTACTGAGGGTGCACTTAGTCCCATTGTCTATGTCATTGAAGAACATATTGAAAAGCAGCAATCCCAAGACAGACCCCTAAGGGACACAACTCATCACCAGCCTCCACCTGGACATAGAACCATTGATCACAACTCTCTGGGTGCGGCCATCCAGCCAATTCCTTATCTTCCAGGTGGTCCACCCTTCAAGTCCATTGAGGTTTTCCAAATTAATGATTAGGGTGCTGTATTTGACCACGTCAAAAGCCTTACAGAAGTCCAAGTAGATGAAAGCGGTTGGTCTTCTTTTGTTGACTGATGCAGTCACTCCATCATAGAAGTCCAGCAGATTGGTCAAGCACAATTTGCCCTTGGCAAAGCTGTGCTGGCTGTCCTGGATCACATCTTTGTCTTGCATATGCCTTAATATTGTCTCCAGGGAGATCTGTTCCATGATCTTGCAGTGAGTCTCACTGGTCTGTAGTTCCCTGAGTCTTACATTCTACCCTTTTTAAAACTAGGTGTGATGTTCTCTTTTTCCTGTCACTGGGTACTTCACTTGACCGCCATGATTTTTCAAATATGATGAAGAGTGGCTTGGCAACTACATCAGCTAATTCCCTCAAGACCCTGGAATGCATGTCATCAGGCCCCATAGGCTTGTAGTTGTGCCAGGAGGTCACAAACTTGCTCTTTACTTACAGTGGGAGGGACTCTGCTCCCCCAGCACCTGCCTATATATCTGAGGACTCAAGAAGTGTGGGAAGCCTGACCCCTGTGAAGACTGAGACAAAGAAGTTGTAAAGTACCTCTGCCTTCTCCTCATCTGTTGTTACCAGTTCTCTGTATTCATTTTTCAGAAGTAGTAAATATGTGTGTGGAAACACATCCATGTTTAGCATCAAAATATGCTGATGCACAGTAAATTAAAGGACAATATCTAAATTCTGTTTCTCTGCTTATATTCTTTGTGGGTTACAACTTACATTTATTCTTGTTTCCTCAACATTAAAATCAGGAGCTTGTACACTGCCTGTATAGACTGATAAATTGCCTAATGTAACAGTATGAAAACACAAGGGAAAAGGGTTGTTTTCAATGTTTTTACTTCCAAAACTTATTTGGGGTCATTTATTCTACTGGAAATACATAGAGAATCATGGAATCACAAGGGTTAGAAAAGACCTCCAAGATCATCTCGTCCAACCATCCCCCCACCACCAATATCACCCACTAAACAGAGTCCCTAAGCACCACATCCAACCTTATTACATTTCAAACAGTTAGCAGTGCTGTAAGGCTTAAAAGGTATGTGTACACTGTAAGTTTTTTACATGGGACAGAGCTGTGACTTTTCCATAGCATTCTCTCAACAGTCATTAAGAGGTTGACACATCTGTCTCAGTCTCAAACAAAAGCTACCAATTACTGGAGAAACCAAACACTGACAGTAATTTCTATAACATGATTTTCTGTGCACCTAGATGGCTCCTCATTTGCAGAATTGCTGCCTTTCTTATAAGCACTGATTTTTTTGTTTGTTCTCTGCTTGTTACCAGAAAATGAGTCTGTGACAAATTGTTGGATCAAGCAATAATGTAAAGTGTGTTGCAGTGCTGCCACAAAGCAAAAGGAAATGCAAATAATTCTGAAACTTTGCAGCCAACATTCAAACTTTTCCTCTCGTGTATGCTCCCTCTTGTTTCCTCATTTGGAATTCCCTTTTTTATTCCTCAGAATAGCATACCATTTAATTTAGGTTTTCTTTCCTTAAACATAATTCTCTCTAATCTTTCTGTTCCTGAATTTCTTCTTATTTGGCCTCCCTCTTTCTTCTGCAGTATTATCCATCTACTCACCTGCTCACTTTGATCTTTGTTATGCCTCCACAAAAAGCATGTTTTCCTCTGAGCTAAACAGGATTATTTATTGCAAGAAAAAAGAAAATGCTTTCCCCTATTATCTGAGCCATTTTGAGACTTTGCATAACAGACCTCCTTGTTTAAAGTCTACTTTTTCTTTTCAGAGGAATTTTCCTCTGAAATATTCAGATAGATGTAGCTAAATTATAAATGTCAACATGCCTCTAGAAGGAACTGCCTATGTTTATGAACCTGTCCTCTCAAACAGGGGAGTTTCAAGCTCTATTCATAGTTGTATCTGTGGCTTTTTGTGTTTTGTTTTACTATTATTATTATTATTATTATTGTTATTGTAGAAAAGGAGGTGTGTTGTTTTTCTGACCAAGACGCATACAAACATCAATTATTGAATTTGCCATAGGTGAGATTTCAGGACATTCAAAAGATTGTATGAAGATAGAAAAAAAAAAAAATCATTTAGAGTAATTTGAAATAACTGTATTTTCTCCTGATGTGACAGTGAAATGCCAGTGAAAAACAATCCCTTCCCTAAAAGCATGAATAATTTGGAGCACTCTTAAGATGCTAAGAATACAGTATGTAAAGAGAGTAAGAGAGTACTGTTGGCTGCTTTCTCTGCTGGTATCAAATCCACCCTGCTTTTTTCTCTCTCTTCAGCTATCCATTGTGTAGTCAGCATGCACTGTCAATCTGAGGTACAGAAAACAATATTTCTTCTTTTTCTCTTGCCTCCATGACAGTGGGTAAAATGTTTTTTTTAGTGCAGTTGTACATTCTTCCTGCTGATATGATGTTGTATCCTCTTTCTTCAAACAAATACCAGCTAAAAATCTGAATATATTTCAGCTTTTTTCTTACTCTGAAGGGGCTGACACTAACCTTACTGTAATAAATAATAATAATAATAATAAAATAATTTAAAAAAAATTAACTGTAATAGGATACTTTAGAAATACTTAGAGCAGCCTGGTGTTGCATAGCTATTCAAATTCAATCCTAGGCATTTATAACTGTCCTTGAACAGAAGAAGCTCTTCTCTTTCTATCAAGTTTTCAGAATAAGTCTTAGGGGAAAAAGAAAAAAAAAAAAAAAATGTTGGGAGGGAAGGCAGGAAGGACTTAGTTTTGGTTAGAAAAGACATCAAAAGAACCAAATATTCTGATAGTTGGGAATAACCCTTTTGTCTTGTGATTAATTTCACCAAATGCTATTTTGAACTATTGTGAAATATTTCTATGAAATGAACTCCCATACCATGACCTGGAGAATTTGCAGTTAGTGCTGACCATGGCTGATGTTCTTTACCTATTGTTCTTGCTTCTCCTTCTAGTGGTACAATCATCTTCATCCATTTAGAATCTTAACCTGTTCACCATGCGACAGTTCACTCTAAGGAAAGTTTATCATTCGTATATCCAACAAGGCCTGAAAATAGAAAACACTGATAGAGCTATTCTTTCTCTTGCTTTATACTTGCTTTAAAGAGGAATCTATAAAGCTGTGCCAAGGATTTTCCCATGGGCATGTATGACTTGCTGATCAAATAACTTGAATTGTGTCTGTCTGTCTGCTGCACCCTCTCCTGCCTTCTCCAAAACCCCTGCTTCACCCAGGTTAGTAAGGGACATAAGTACAAACAGTTACAAAGGAACTGCACAGGGGAAGCAGTTCTAAGAATTCCAAAATTTTGTGATTAGAATACTGGAACCTATAGTACTTAGGTGCTCCGAAGTGTCTCAATGCCCATGCAACTTCAGAGGTTGAATCACCTATGACTTCATTTGCTTTCTGTTTGACCACATTTTCCCTCGTCAGCATCTATTTGATGTATTTTCTTCCTAGATGGTCCTTTGGTATGGCAGCTCCCATTAAGGAAACTGCATATACTCATCTGCATTACTCACAGCGGTAATCTGTATTTCTAAGGTAACCCTGAATTTATATGCACACAAAACTTGGGAAATCCTAAATGTCAATGTAATATCTGTGTGTGCCAGTGTGTCACTTAGTTCTGAAAGGCTGTCTCATATTATTGCTCTCAGGTAAAACAGTATTGCTTGACTGTGCCTATAGAAGTGCAATGCAGTACCAGCATGAAGATAAACGAATAACAGGATTCATCATATCAGGTTAAACTAACCCTACTGAGCCAGAAGAGGCAAAGGAAAACTTAGATAAAACAAAATCTGACAAACAAGAATGAAGTTCGTGCTAAGCAAAACACACAAACTAACAAATAACAACAACAACAAAGAGCTGTTTTAATATGACTGCTTTTAATAAAGAGTCTAAGGTCAGATAATCTCTTCCTCTTGCTCAGCTCTGCAACTACCCCACCCTCCATTGATTTCTATCCTGCTGATTTCTCTTCTACATCTCTTTGTTTTTCACTTGCTTTCTACCTGCCTTGCCTGAAAATTAGGTTTCTACCCTGCTGGACTGTAATTATTGCTGGCAAGGACAACAATGTGCTGCAATCATTGTGCTTGCAGAGGTTTGTTTTGGCTCAGTGCTTTCCTAGCACATTTTTCTAGGAAGAAATAGGACACAGCTAGGGTTTTTTGTTGTTTACATTTTTATTTTTCCTGGAAGTTACTAGTGTAAGTTCTGTTTCAAGAAAATCTACAATGAGATAGAGAGAAGACCTCTCCAGCCTTGTTTTGTTTTGTTTTGTTTTTCTTTTCCTGCTTTTAAGAACAAACCTCATCCATTTCACTCAGGCAGAATTTGTAGAGGGAAATGAAAAGTAGTCTTCTGTGCTGTGGTACCTTCACTTTTTCCTTTCACTATAAAACTAAGACAACATTTTTCCAGGTGGCTCTCAATCACCTCTTCCTGTGAGGATCCCAGCAGAGCTAGTGATCTCTACTCCGTCCCCTCTTCATTTTCCTCCTATAACAAGCTCATCAGGGGACTAGGAAGGTCCCCTGTTTCACCTGCAACTGTTAAATTCAGCCTCTCACAAACACAGAAACATTTAAAAGTGAGCAATCTGAGATGCTATCTACTGTACTTTATAAATAGATCACTGTGGGCATATCAAACAAGTCAAACTTTACAGCTACAGTAAGAATCAGAATGCCCATTAATGCTGCTTTTGCAGCTCGTTGGTGCAGCTTTTATTGGTGTCTTAGAGCTATTCTTGCATGTCTGTTTCAATTGTGTTTTCATCTGAAGATTTAACTCTTTCAGTGCAATGCAATACATTTTTGTATTTGTAAGGAGTGTTAACATCAGCTTTTATATATTTGTAAAGAAGAGAAGAAAAATAGATTAAAAAAATAAAGCTTGTGCAGTTGTTGGAATTCACACTTGTACACTGAGATGCCTCAGGCAATTATCCAAAAGAACCATTTCAAGCCAATAAATTGGGTGAACACTGAGGAAGGAAAGAGGTAATCAAAAAAAGACCAATCTCAAAATACCCAAGGTAGTTGGTGAGGAACAGAAAAATAATAATAAATAAATAAATAAATAAAAAGTTATTTTAAAGTAATTGAGTTTAACATCAGCAGTTGAAACTACTGGCTACATGGAAGTAATAACGTGGCCCAAAATGTCTGGGCGAAAAGAGTACATTTTTTTCTTTTCTGAACATAAATTGTTGTGTTTTTTTTGTTGTTGTTCAAAAAAAAAAAAATAGCTGAATAAGTTAAATGGTAGTTTTTCTTTGTAATATAAGGTTGTTATGAAAAAAATAAAAAACTATTTTATAGATATAGTTTGAATCAGATCAGCATAAAGAAAATTTCTCAGTTTAAGCTAATCTCTTTCACACCAATTCCAAAGAATTTGGAATTTACTACAGCAACTATTCCCATTATGTTTATTTTTCCAGGGCAAACAAGTCTTAAGTATGCATTACTTTTTAACTTTGTTGTTGTTGTTGTTTGCTTGTTTTTTGTTGTTGTTGTTTTTGGTTTTTTTTGCTTGTTTGCTTTTGTGTTGTTTTATATATATAATTTTATATATGTACATATTATATATATATAATTAAATAGTCTGGATCTCAATGCCTTATTAACTTATTTCTCCTTTTAGTTTTTCACTTTGGCTGTACAGATGCTATAACTGTATAGAAGGTTTAAGCAGGACTACATTAGGCTTAAGCAGGAGGCTGGTCTTTTTCAAGATGAGCAGCTCTGAGGAACTATGTCACTTCTTTTCCTTTAAATAAGTAAAGCTTTATTTTTTGTGTCTCGGTTATCAAGTTGGTTTCTAAGTTTTTATTAATTGCTGTTTTTACTTCTCAGAGGCAGATGTTCATCCAGTAAAAGGTGACTGGAAACAGAGTTTACTGACCCAGATGTTTTCCTTTAGCACTGAAGTTTTATATATGTTAGTGCAGTAGCATCTGTAAGCCATTTTAACAAGGCTCTGGTCAATGTCCTGCTTTAACAACATTGATGTGTTGGTTATCAGTTGTCTGCAATGATTTATCCACCAACATACTGGGAAGTAGCACCCCATAACTTGTCAAATACATTTATAATTCTTGAAACTAGATGAGTAAATTACAAACACAAAATTTATACACATTATTTGAATGAAAAAAAAAAAAAAAAAAAAGTCATCAGAAGGGTAGACCTCCAGGAAAATGGACAGATTTGTTTGTTTGCTTGCTTGTTTGTTTGTTTAGAGATACAGAAATATTGAACATTTCTGAGTGTAATGTCTGCATAAATACTGTAACATATGTCCCCATGTCCTTAGTCCTCTAACTACAAGAATTAAAGTATGCTAAAAAACTACAAAGAGTACATAAGTAGAGAAATTAATCTGTATTTTTTGGAACAATTGTTGTCTCCTTATACTTGTAGTTATAAAATTCAGAAATAAAATTCATGCTTTCTTTATGTCAGAAATGTGTATAGCATAAAGCTATACAATCTGATCCAACAATGAACCATGTAAAAAAATTCTGTTTCTCACAATGTTTTACAATGCTTGTTTATTTTCTCCGGTTAGCCATGTTTTAATGTGACAGAAAAAAAGACAAAGGGACAACATCCGTGTCTGCATTTCTAATAGAAATTATGAGAAAAGACAGGGGGCATATGCAACCCTCTTCATTAATGAAGTATTCAGGCATGATTACAGAAGCCTGTTGTAAAGCTGCAACTGGAGTAACATTCCAGATCTGTTCTAGATGCTGATGGCTCCTCACAGCCTTTTGGTCTGGCACAAATCTTCAAGAGCTAAGGCAGAAAAAGAAAGTGTATGGCCAGTGGAAGCAAGGTCAAGCAACCTGAGAGGATTGCAGAGATGCTGCTCACCTTTGGAGGGAGAGAATTTGTGTGGCCAAGGCTCAATTAGAGCTGAAGCTGGCCAGCAGCATAAAAAGGCTTTTTCAAGTATGACAGGAAAACAAGGACCAGAGCAAACATTGGTCTGATACTTGATGAAGACAGTCACCTAACAAACAGGGATACAGACAAAGCAGAGGCATTTAATGCATTTTTTGCCTCTGTCTTCAACACCAGTGATGGGCTATGGGATACCATCTGCCCTGAGCTGGAGGACCATGACGGTGGGAATGATAAACTCCCAGTTAACCCCAAACTTGTGTGGGATTTGCTTCTCCTCCTGGATGCATATGTCAATGAGGCCCAATCGGATTCATCCCAGAATACTCAGAGAGCTGGCTGATCAAAGAATCATAGAATCATTAATGTTGGAAAAGACCTCCAAGATCTTCTGGTCCAACCATCACTGTACTACCAATCTCAGCCACTAAACCATGTCCTTAAGCACGCCAGGGAAGGTGCCACAGCCTCCCTGGGCAACCCACTCCAATGCCTGACTGCTCTTTCTGAGAAGAAGGTCTCCTAATTTCTAATCTAAACCTTACCTGGCACAGCTTGAGGCCATTCCCTCTAGTCCTATCACTAGTTATCTATGAGAAGACGCTGACCCCTGGGTCCCACAACTTCCTTTCAGGTAGTGATAGAGAGCAATAAGGTCTCCCCTGAGCCTCCTCTTCTCGACTAAACAACCCCAGTTCCCTGAGCCACTCCTCATAAGACTTGTGTTCCAGAACTTTCACCATTTTTGTAGCCCTTCTCTGGACATGCTTCAGGGCATGTCCTGATGTCATCATAGGACCTCTCTCAATTATTTTCAATTGTCTTGGGAATCCAGGGAGGTCCCAGTTGACTGGAAGCTGGCAAATGTGGTCCCAGTTTTCAGGAAGGGCAAGAAAGAAGATCCTGAAAATTGCAGGCCTGTCAGTCTCACTTCAGTGCCTGGTAAAATTATGGAGAAGATGATTCTGGGAGTTATTGAAAAACTCCTAAAGAACAATACAGTCATTGGTTAGAGCCAACATGGGTTTACTAGAGGAAGGTCATGTCTAACAAACTTAATTTCCTTCTATTACAAGATCACCCAGCTAGTTGACCAAAGGAAGCCACGCTGGATTTCAGAAAAGCTTTCAATACTGTCTCTCACAGTATCCTACTGGACAAAATGACCAGAATACAGTTATATAAAAGCTTAATAAGGTGGGTGAACAATTGTCTTATGGGTCTGGCCCAGAGGGTTCTTATAGATAGGACTATATCAGGCTGGCAACCTGTCACTAGTGGGATTCCCCAGGGCTCCATCTGTGGACCAGTCCTCTTCAATGTTTTCATAAAATATTTTGATGCAGGACTTGAAGGTTTTTTGATCAAGTTCATGGACAACATTAAGATTGGGTGTATCTGTTGACTCCTTCAAAGGTGGTGAGTCCTTGCAGAGAGATCTGGACAAATGTTAGAGCTGGGCTATCAACAACAATATGAAGTTTAACAAGAGCAAGTACCAGATTCTGCACCTGTGAAACCTTGTTTATAAGAACTGAATGGGGGTTACAATGCTGGAGATCAGCCCCTCAGAAAGGGATCTGGGCATTTTGATTGACCGCAAGCTGAACATGAGCCAGCAGCATGCCCTGGAAGCCAGGAGAGCCAACCATATCCTGGGGTGCATCAAGCACGGCACTGCTAGCCAGTCAAGGGAAGTGATTGTCCCACTGTACCCTGTGCTGGTGTGGCCTCACCTTGAGTATTGTGTGCAGTTTGGAGCACCACAGTATAAGAAAGATATAAAACTATTTGAGAGTATCCAAAGGAGATCTACAAAGGTGGTGAAGGGCCTAGAGGAAAAGATCTATGAGGAGCAGCTGAAGTCACCTGTTTTGTTCAACCTGGAGAAGAGGAGACTGAGGAGAGACCTCATCGTGGTCTACAACCTCCTCATGATGAAGAGCAGAGAGGCAGGCACTGGTCTCTTCCCTCTGGTGGCCAGTGATAGGACCTGAGGGAACAGCTTAAAGCTGTGACAGGGGAGGTTCAGGAGGCTGGGTATCAAGAAAATTCACCATTTTTCAACATGAGGGTGGTTGGGCACTGGAACAGGCTCCCAAGGGATGTTGTCATGGTACTGAGCCAACTGGAGTTCAAGAAGCATTTGGACAATGCTCTCAGACACATGATCTGATTTTATTTATTCATTTATTTATTTTGAGGTGGTCCTTTGTGGACTCAGGAGTTGGACTAAATGATCCTTGTGGGTCCCTTCCAGCTCAGATGTTCTATGATTCTATGATCAATGAAGATGTCCAGTAGTGGAAATAACCAATATTTCCAGCAAATATACAAGGGGAACAAGACTATGGTTGAAAAATGCTGCAGGTCAGGACTAAAATTTCATCTACAGAATTGTGTGAAAAATCACACAAAATTGTGTGAAAAATCAGTTCAAAGGATAACTAGCTTTGAGAAATTTCTCCTAAATAAAGATTCACGAATAAGAGTGGTAAGGTGCTGCATGTTGTCCAAAATTTTCTTCATGACCAGTGACCATAAAGAGAGCATCTATGAACAGTCAGAGTTAGCCATTGCAAATCTTTGCGCTACTAACTTTCCAGTATTTTGAAATGAATAACCATGAAATTTTGCCTTGGTTAGTCTAAAATTATAGTTTAGTCTTGGGTATGAGCCCCCAGATGACTGTTAATCTATATTGAGTCCAAATATTTTTCCTATTCCTGTCTCTAATTTGGTTATCTTCTTTTTCTTTATTTTAGTGCTTGGGTTAGGCTTGACCTCTTGAACATAATAATAAATTAACTGTTACCATCTAAATGTAACCCTTTTATTCAGATGTAACTAAATTTTATATTTCTACTTTATTTTTTATACAGTAGCAATTTGTCCTGCTGGAATGAGTTGATTTTTCTGATGGAGAAAAGGTTGAAGTGAAAAGGCAGGAAAGAGAAGTTGGAATTTAAGGTTATATGTGGTCCAATACATGCAAACTTCACTTAGTTTTCCTGTGATGATAAGCTGTTCAGTGTTTGCAATTTATGTGACATCTTTTAATTAAGCTGGGAGTTCACTGAGCACAATTTTGGTTCTTCGTTCATCCACTGCAGATTCTGAACTACCTTAGCTGAGTATTTTCAGGGCCCCATGAGCTGATTCCTTTGCCTGGCCTTAAAGAACAAGAAGGGCATTTTGCCATGTGTTGGTACCACCAAGTCCAGAGCTGCAAATAGCACATTTCCAGAACCATCTGAGCTGCTTGCCAGGCTGACATGTATCCATTTAGTGTTAAGGAAGTGCCTCTTGATTCAAAAATAATGCAGGAAAATGCAAATCTTTATGAGGATATCATGCTCAAACAAATGTGGGAACACTGTATTCATTTGCAATTTTTCATCAGTTGCAAACTTACCCACAAGAGGGAAGAGGTTCCTCTTTCCTTCTTGGTAAGGGAGGAAGGCTTCCTCTTTCCTCTGCTTTCTGATACACCCTTCCCTTCCTCCCCCAACCTGACTAGTAACCTCTGTGGCATAGTTCATCATACACATAAACAGGAGAAAACTTGATCTCATCAACTTATGTTTTTACTGTGTTCTGAGATGGTACTTACATATAAATATATGTTTGTGCCTATATTAGCTATGTTCCACAGGTCAAAGAACCAGACTGACTGTACTGCAGGGAAAGCTTACTTGACAGTTGCTGTAGAGTTTTTTGTTTGTTTGTTTGTTTGTTTAAGGAAAAAAAGAAAAAAAAAAGTTGTGATATGAATATAGACATCAAGTGGCTTGCCAGAAACATCTGTAGACTCTGGATGAGGGAGAAAAAAAAAATCATTAAATTATCATTTGTAGTATTTATGGTTTGTATCAGGAACAACTTCAAGGGTCAAACCAAGTCTAATTTGAGAACTATCTTGTTAAACTGGGGAAGACATCGAATGCTAATGTAAATACTTCACATTGTGTTAGGCAGAATTTAATTCAGTTGATTAAGTAAGCTAAACCAGCTTCCATATGGCTTAATCCAGTTTGCCTTCTCATTGTCTATAATGTTGTAATATGGGGCAAAATCTCTAACATCTCATTGAACTCCCTAGTGCTCCCAGGTTCATGTTAAGTTAGAATAGGTGCTATTCTGGTCTGCAGCGAATTTCTTGGGATGTAACATGTAGGGCTATTTCAGCTGGTAAACTGAAGATTAGACTTAACCACTTTATATATTTCCTTTTCCCACCTCCTTGTACTATATTCTGGGCACTGTTTGCTGACTTCTGTTCCAGATGCTGCTGTAATTCAGTGGAGCTGTACAAGTAGGAATTTAGGGACTATTTGTGCTTCTGAATATGAGTGTAAAATATGTTTACAAAATTGTTAATTAAACATATCGCTTATTTCAAATTTTATGGGGCAGTCAGTAGTGGCAAAAGGAAAAAAGAAAAAAGAAAAAAAGAAGTTGAAAAAAGTTGCAATTTATTCAGATAAATATGTTAAAACAGGGAAAAAAAAAAAAAAAAAAACTGCAGTCTTGGTTGTCTTTCAAGAAACAGAGGTCCAAGAACATCTATTGCCATAGTAACAAAAAGAGCAAGGGGATTTACAGTTCTATATGTTTCAGTGCTGTCTCAACCAAGAGCTAAATTACCTTGAAAGAACAGCCCCACAATATTCATTCCTATTCTTTATGAATTGTGTATGTAACTTCACCACCTCAAAACTTATGTATTGTATAGATCACTGACTACATGTACCTAAAGATGTTCAGGGATCTGTTTGAAGCCTAGATTGTGTAGATAACTTTCTGTTATACCAAGTCATGAGGTTTAATATGTTGTTGATTTTTTGTTGAAAATATTTATTCAATGTCATATGCTGTAAATCAAGTCCATAACCTAAAATACACCTAATTTGTCATAGTAATGTACTGGGAACATTAAATCTAATGTTATTTTAATACAAGAATATCCTTTCATCTCTGGTTTCACTCTGTAAGTATCACCGAGGATTTTTCTTCTATATGCATATTAATACAACTTTTATCTTTGGTGAATTTTGTGTCACAAATATATATATATATATATATATATATACTCTGTGTTAATTCTATTTAATAAGCTCCCCTTAAAATGACTACATTAAATTATCAGCTTGTAGCCATCAGGACATTTTGAGACACAAATGATGTTGCCCTGATTTAATTTTTGCTTTAAAATATTACTCTGGTTTCAATAATCATGTTGTCATTTAACATTTCAGATCACAGTCTTTCGTATGGGATCAGAAGGACACCAGGATATTGATTTAGCTATCCTTACAGCATTACTAAAAGGTAATGGAGTTTCACTTTACAGCGAGTCTGTAACAATCCAAATGGATTAACTGTGTGTCTCTGCTGTGCTGGAACATGCATTTATTGACAATATGTACCATATCTAGATGGTAAATGTATACCATGAAATTGAAGTATACTTTTTGTTCTAACTACTTCGTACAAATCCAGCTCTTTCTTTAATGTTTAATAGCTCCATTTTTTTTTTTCTTTTTCTTTTCTTTTTTCTGTCTCACTCTTTATTTACCACCTACAATTGCTTACATGTCACAAAAAAACATCAGTGGTGACCCTCACAGGTTACTTTAGAAGATTAGCACTCACAAGCAGCAAGCCAAAGAACTTCCCAGATTTAGATTACTTTCATGGCTTCTCAGATTTAGATTACTTTCAAAATAGAGGAGGAGGTTTTCTCCCCTTAGACAAAACTAGCACTACTGTAAAATGTTATCACCAGTCATTCTAGAAAAGGCTGGGAACTTTGGAATTCCCTCCAGCCTCCACAGGTTATGCTGAGAACTTAGGGGTTTTAACCTTAATCTTCTCATTTGGCTATATCTTTCTAAACCATCACATGTTGCTCTTGTGCTCTTAAAAGACCATCTTACAATGAATCTGTTGCTAAAATATTTCCAAATTACAGTTCATTTTAAACCCTGGTCCTGCAAAGACATGCAATCTAGTTCAGCTCCCTTCACTATGGGATATTACCATATGGTGCAAATATAGGTAAGATTTTGAAAGCTCTGAAGTACATGTTCTTAACTGATCAAGCAAGGGTTGGGAGGATATATCCATCCATGTATATGGTATTTCCCAAGATGTGGTTTTCACAAATAGCATGTATAACACTTTAGTCATCTTGTTATTGTCTGGACTGTTTTCTGTTATGTAACACAGGCCATACTCATTTCAAAAACAGAGATAAAACATACAAAATAATTTTAAAGAGCATTCTGAGAATCATTAGGGAAAGCACTTCAGAAGGTACCTGGGGAAAGTTCTGCTTTCTGAGGCTCTTCAGCAGTTTTCTTCACGCTATTGACACTCTTACACCTGAGTAAGAGGGCAAATACTGATATTTGGCAGTCTTGAATTTGAATGATAAAAAAATAATAATAATAATAATAATAAAAAGACTTTTGAAATGGTAATAGGAACTACTCTTACTTGTTCCAGGACTGTTTTCTTCTCAGTTTCTTCATGTGTAGGATGAAAAGAGCTGTAAGAAAAGAAAAAGGGAGAAGCCTTGAATAATTTCCACCTAACCAGGAAAAAAAGAATATTTTACCTTTCACACAATTATGAATCCCATTTCCAAAATGGCCTTCAAACATTTAAATTTAAAGTCTGAACAGGGGGAGTAAACAAGCACTGGCCAGGACTACAGAGCTACCATACAGACCATGGAAATAAATAGGAATTATTTTGCAGCAGCTTCTATATGATTAGGCTTCTGTAGTACCACTTTCTCCTCTTTGTTCACTTTGATCAAGATACCAGTTGTTTGGCCTGCAGGTAACATGACTATTTAGTTGCTACCCTGAGATAACAAGTTTTAGCCATCTGCATAGTTAAATCTCAAGGCATTTTGGACATCTTCACACAGAAACAATATAAATCAATGTGAAGAAAAGTTCAATTCAATTAATTCAAACAAAGAAACAGGAATTGTATCCATCACCAAATTTGTCTTTTCTATCCATAGGAAATATTTTAATTGCAAATTTTATTTTTATCTTAAATATAACTGAATTCTTCATTATCTTCAATGTGAAGCATATTTTATTGGCATTTATCCTTAAGGTAGTCACTGACACTTTTACTCTTGATTCCTATTAGACACAGATTGTCAGGGTGTATTTTGTCAAGGTATGTTTTCAAGGTTTGAATCCCAACATCACTGGGAATCTTTAATCACCTTGGAAGAAATCCTCCTGCAAGTTGAAGGAAATAAATTATAGGCAATGGGAGAGACTGTTCTATATCTGAAAAGTTCTTTTGCTATATTTACATGAACAACCGCACCAAGTATTTTCTACTCTTCCCTTTAGTAAAAAAAAAAAAAAAAAAAAAAAAAAAAAAAAAAAAAGTGCAAGCTATCAGAACTTCTGTTATCTCAGAAGGATCCTGGGGGGTATGTTTTTTTGAATCCACCACCCAACCAGGGTGGCGTTCATTTTGTTTC
>NC_048926.1:39607094-39608626 GCF_011077185.1 Oxyura jamaicensis
ACCTCCTCTCACACTTGGCTGACGTGATTTTGTAATCCACTGATGGCAGCAGCATCTTTGTCTTGATCAAGAGTTAGAGGAACTAAAATTTACTCCTCATCTTCCCTGCTCCTCAGCACTTTCTAATTCTGAAGATACTCAAAGAAGATTAGGTTTATCAGAAGCCAATTTACATCCTGTTAATCTGAGCTTTCTGATCACAGGGAATGAAAGTCCATATGACTTTAATCAAAGTGTGCAGAGATGAAATCTCTTGTCTCAATCACATCAGTTGTCTTTGTGCATACTGTGTCTATGTACAAAATTCTGACCCAACATAAAAAAAGTGCTGGATTGAAATGCTGCTTTTCTGTGAATACACATTTACACACTTAAAAAAAAAAAAAAAAAAAAAAAAAAAAAAAAAAAGTAGGCTGATGTTTAGATGGTGATTTCATCAAATCAGGACACCCATCTAAGCAATGCTCAGACACTTGCCTATCAATTTGAAGACTGAACCTGAATTTTCTTGAATTTCATGAGTGTTTAGATTCAGGAATTAATCTCTTCCACTTTATCAGAAGCATGAGAAACAGGTACAGTGAAAAGTATGAAACCAGTGTGTGATTACCAGTTACTTCTTCACGGTCCAATAAGGATTTTACAACTCTTGTTAGCCATTATAGTCAAGACACTTACTAGCTAATTACTGATCCCACCCTGATGTGAGTGATTTGTTCAGGGAATAGGCGGAGGACAAGGACTGGAAACACACAAAGTATCATTTCCTGCTTGCTACGCAAAATTTGCAATGAGCTATTCTCTTTTTAATCTTGCATCTGGCACACTGCCAATGCAAGAGCTCTCTTGGCCTGGATACTCCACAAGACCAAAACCTCACACTGAATATGAAAGATTATTTCCTTGTTTGTTTTTGTGAGTCACTTGTTTAATCTCATCAGCAGATATATCTTTCTTGGAAGTGATTTCCAATAAGCCAGGGATCCAAACTGATTATCAATTTATGTTGCATGGATGTCACAACAGCATATGGCTTATGGATTCCTTCTTTTTTCTTTTTTTTTTCTTTTTTTTTTCTTTTTTTCTTTTTTCTTTTTTTATTTTTTTTCCTCATATTGAGAGACATGCAAATGTGGCAAGTAAATTTCCAATCATGTAATTTTATAGTAAGTACATTTATTGAGACAGTTTAACTGTTTGTGCTCTTCTAACTTGAGCAGTTGGAGCAAAATTAGTAATGGATGTTATTTTGCAGCTGCTAATTAAGCTGAAAGTACATGACATGGAATTTAAAGTCAGCTTATTGAGAAGTGCTAAAATATTTTTCTTCTGAAGGGGCATCAAAGATCATAGTTCACAAAGCTGTTGCAATGTCTGGAACACACTAGCAGCACCACTCAGGTTTCAGCTGGTGCTCCAGAAGCCCCCTCAGTGAAATTGCTAATATTGGAAAAGAGATGCTCTGTGGTCTATGCATACTGTAATGAATAGAATAGAATAGAATAGAATAGAATAGAATAGAATAGAATAGA